>NC_056732.1:947613660-947693660 GCF_019279795.1 Protopterus annectens
CTACCACTTTTTGCCAAGATATATAATAACATGTAATCCTTTCTATTCTTTTCCTGATAGTTTTTAACTCCATCTGAGATATAGTCAACACAATACTTCTGAAGTCCTTAAAAGTTGGAGATGTTTCACTCTTCTAGTTAGTTATTACTGTCTTGCGTCCAATAGCTAAAAGATTCTGAAAAAGTGTATACTTTGCTCTGAGTACACATTGTGGAATAGGAGAATTAAAGATTTAGACAACTGAAACGTATCATTAAAAACTGTTTGTAAAAAGTAGTTCACTTTGTCCCAAAATACTTTAAGCAACTGACAATCAAAAAACATGTGTTGCCAGTGTGCCTTCAGTTTTTCTTTACACCTCAAAAATTCATATCTTGTTAAACATTAGTCCTAACCTATGAGGTGCCAAAAAAGACCTGTGAAGAAATTTCCATGCAAACAACTTCCATTGGATTGACAAGGATGTACACTTAGGAGAAACAAGTATCCATTTTTTTTCATTTTCATCAGGAGCTCTGTTATTAATTAATTTGTAATAATCCCCAAAATTCTTTTTATAATATGCTTTCATGCTTTTAACTATTTTATAACTTTTAAATAAGTAGCCTTTTCCCTGAACAGCATGATTTGTTAAATAAACAATATATTCAATACATTTAGGGACCTTTTGTCTAATGGCTGGACTCATTAGTTCTAATTTATAATACATTGGCTTAGATACTGTATTGGTAACCACATACTACTATCTAGATCAAATTTATGCATAACTTGTTCTATTGTTAATACTTTACCAGTATGTAACAACTGATCCCAAAATATGAATTCCTTTTCCTTGAGAGCTTTAATTGTGGCCACATCAAATGTATAGATACAATCCTTAGTACAGGCAATGGGATATAACAAAAAAGTCTGTGCCTTAATATCTGGATTATCTAGATAATCATTGAATAGTTATAATATTTCAGGTATAAATTTCAAACTTATATATTTCTTTTTATCAAATGCTGTGTGTTCTCTCAATATCCTGTAGAAATTATTGGATATCAAATCTGTATATTGCTGTGACACTGAGTGGCCTGATTGCAACCAAATGTTTTCATGGATTTGTTTCCAAATGGCTGTATAAAAGGTGTTCAACCACAAAGATAAGGTCTTTATGTCAGATGATAAAGCATAACTCTCTGTATCAGGTAGAATTAGACCCCCTGCTTCCCTGTCATTCAAGTGATGATTAATAGCTATTCTGGGTCTACTATTAAATCATAGAAAGTTTATATTCAACTTGTTAAACTGTTTTATATATTGTTTAGAAGGGGGAATACAAAATGCTTGCATAAAATATAATAGTTTTGGAAAGATAATCATTTTAATTATGTATAATATGTCCTCCATTCTAAAGAAGAGCTTATTCCATTTTTATACAAGACATTTTATATGATTTAAAATGGCTTACTATCACAATGTCGACAATCAGTTCTATTTTGAACTGAAACATCAACATGTTTTCTCGAAACTTGACATTTATGAAAATGTAAATGTCGAACATAATCCAGTAAAGTCAATTCAACATGAATCAACATACTGTTTCCTCTGTGCCTAGCACAAAAGGAACACCAGAACTTGTTGTCAGCAGTATGAACATACTGCACAACATTAAACTTTAGGTTCTTGCAGGGGGGAAAGCCTCCTGCACCCCCAAACCCCCTGCAACTTATATATTCCAACTCAGTGAGGAAAGGGATGAATTACCCTAACCGCACTGTAGCACTATCTCTGACATGGGCATTCAAAAATCCAACTTTCGAGTGTTCCATCTGCAGGCATCTCAACTCGTAATTTTAATAATAAACCATTTAAAATATTAATATAGTTAAGAGATAATGTCTCACTTGTATCTTTAGTTAATAAAACCCCTAAATATTTAATTTTATTAGCAGAAACAATATATTGAGAGAATTTCTTATTCAAATTCATTTTGTCATAGTTCAATAACAACAATTTTGTTTTGTTTTCACAAGTCCAGAGACAGACTGAAAGTGCTCTATTGACTTCAATAAAGCATGTAATGAGCTAACATTGTAATTTAGAGTAAGCAAGATCTTATCAGGAAAGAGCTAAACCTTCATTTCTAGATTATTCCCAATCTGTGAACCTTTAATGTTTGAATTATGTCTAATATAGTATGCAAAGCGCTCTGTAACTAAAGCAAACTACAGAGGAGATAAAATTCATCCTTGCTTTGTGCATCTAGTAATTGATATAGATGTAGGGAGACATGACCCAATCTTGACATATGCTGAATATTTCTCATGAAGTGATTTAATTAACTGAATACATTTAAGAGAGAAACCATATTTTTCTAAATCTAGCATTAAATAGTTCCAATCAACTGAATTAAAGGCATTGTTTATGTCTAGACTCACTAGGGTCATGCTCCTCTTTGTAAGATTTACATAATTAATTTGATCTTCATCTATTAATAAAGGAAGCAACTGCTTAATTCTTTCTGCATGAATTGTCATGAATAGTTTGTAATTAACATTCAAAAGAGATATAGGTCTATAAGAAAAGCATTCAGCAGCACTTCTTTGAAATTTCAAAATAGGTGATATTACTGTATACTTCCAAGAAGGAGGTATATCTATATCATCCTTTACTAAGTTAAACACCTTTAACGTCAAAACTAAATCTTTCTTGGGCAGAAGTTTAAACATTTCTGGTATAATATTATCTATCGCAGGTGCTTTATTAAGCTTTAATTTATTAATTAGTGATTGAAATTCAGGCATTATTTATCAATTAACTTAATATGCTGGTCCTGTAACTTAATTTTTATATTTATCTGAAGAAACGTACCAATCATATGTTGCGGTTCTAGATTAACAGTTTGAGAGTTAATATTATGGTAGTTTATTTTAAATGTCTCTAATATTCCTACCAAATCTGACATTTTTTCTTAGTACCTGGTATATATACTTCCTTTATCTGATGTGATTTTATTATCTTTTTAGTTCTATTGGCTATTCTCTTCTGATTTCTTGAATTCATTGTATAAGAAACAAATCTAATCTTTTCTAAATCAATCATAGTTTTGTGATGTAATATTTCTAAATATTTTTTTTATTTTTAACTTCCAGTTCCTTAGTTGGATGCTTCATACCTTTTTGAATGCTAAGTACTTGTTTGTAACTCCACCAGATCTTTATTCCACTTCTCCCTCTTATTAGTATGCCAGGTTAAAATGTTCCCATATAAATAATACTTCAATGAGTCTCATACATATATCTCTGAGGTGACTCCATTTAGGTTTGACTCAAGAAAAGTATATATTTCCCTGATATAAAATTGCTTAAAATCTTTTAAACTAGTTATGTAAGATGGTATTCTAGTAAAAGGAACCCTTTGTCTTGCATCTACATCCAAGTCAAATGTAAGTGCATTGTGGTCTGAAAGGGGACAGGAAATTACCTTAACATTGTCAAGCTTTATATTTAATTCACTTGATATATAGGCTCTATCAATTTTTGAATGAGAACCATGTATATGTGAATAAAATGTATAAAATAGTGAATCTGGTTCAGCATGTATATTTGTGTCAACTAGATTAAACATGTCAGTGAATTCAGTCAATGCCATTGAAGAAGTTGTTTTCCTATGTGTGTTTATAGTGCTAGTGTCAGTATCATCCATTATACAATTAAAATATCCAGCTACTATTACATTTCCTTTTGAGTATTGTATAATGTCTTCTATTTGTTGTTTAACTACCTTGACTCGTAGTCCAGGGATCCAGTAAAGATTTACTAAATTATATATTTTCCCATTCAATTCTAAAGTAACCAAAGAAAGCATCCCTGAACTGTCTTGATAAGTATTTATAAATTTAGGCATTATGGTTGAATTCTTCCATAAAATCATTACACCTCTTGTCTTTTGTTTATGATGTGAACTTGTCAAAACTGTACAATTACTAATACTAAATTTGTTTAAGTCTGCTTGTAAAAGGTGCGTCTCCTGTAAAAATATAAGTTGTGGATTTAAAATTTGCAAGTATTTAATCAAAGTTCTTCTTTTGCAACTATTATTTAAACCATTTACATTAAAGGAGATTCATTTCATAACTAATTTATGGTTTACAGAATTTATATATATATATATATATATATATATATATATATATATATATATATATATATATATATATATATAAAGTAGCATAATCAGAGAGAAAAAGTAAGAAACATATATCTATGTAGATACAATGATTTAACTACTTGTCCTATAACAATATTATTGATATGCACCCAAAAAAGAAGAAAACAAAGATAAAATATTAAATGTTGAACTAAAAAACACTTTTTACAATCTATGGGGAAAAACTTGAATTACCAAGCCACCCAATTACACTCTCTAAAGCCCTTTCCAACCTGTCCCCAGGTCTGACTATCTAATAACATGGTATGCTAACAAAAGTAAAACAATTATTACTAGTAGTTATCTAATTAAATGACATGTACAGAAAAAGTCTCCTTATAATAAAAATACCATTTAAATATGCACTTAATAAACTTAAATCAAATTGCAGTGACTATAATGAACATATTTAATATCCCATGTCTATCACTGTTAACTTCTAAAAAGGTTCAAAACATAACACTCTTAATGTTCTTTTTACTGTTAATATTAAAAACCAAAAAGAACTATGTCTGTTGTGAATAAATAAACAGATAAAGTAGCTAATAAATAAGTTTAAATAGGCATGCAAAACCATTTTTGTTAAAAAAGTGTATCACTTTAAATGGTCAGACAGCTAAAACAGCTGAAGTCTCACTTGCTAGCTAGAGCAGTTGTGTCATTCCTGACTCTTTTAGTTTTATTTTGACCAAACCTCACTTTCATGAAGGGATTTAGACCACGGAACTACTCAGGCTGATGAGAAAAGATTCAAAAAAAGGGAATTAAAGACTTTTAACATGTGACCTCAATAGGAAACCAAGAAAAAAGATAAGTAAACACTTTTAAACACTTCACAATTACGGCTCGATCTTGCAGTAATCCCTTTCACATAACGGCCACACATATAACATTACTAAGCACTTAAACACACTTTAACTCTATAAATCTTATTCTCAAAGCACAAAACTAAAGAAATAAAAGCATTTTAACTAACTATTAAATATATATACTTGCAGTACATTATTCATTTTAAAACCTGTATAACAATCACTTTATAATAAAGGTTCATTTTAATAATTTTAAACTGAAAAATCATCCCCCCACCTACACACACAAGCACTCTGAGACTGTTATACAATATATTAACATACCTATGCTTAGTAAATTGCTTTGCTGTGAATTAAGATTATTGATATTACTTTTAATAGGCTGTGCTAAAGGTTAAATATTTTGTAGAATGCATTTAAATGATGACTGTTTTCATAGGTTCATAGGCTCATAGGTGTGTACTAGGCTAATGGCCCTGGGGCCTTTACAAGCTTAGCTCATAGGATTACCTTGGTATCGTGCCAGCCAACATTAGTTCCCAGTGTCTCTGTCAAGTAGAGCCACTGGAGTGATCCCCGGGGTGAATTTTCTATTTCCCATCCACTCATCAAGATTTCTCTTCAAGAGGGCCACTGAGGTGCTCTGTTTGACATGTATGGAAAGTCATAGCATGGGCAGTCTCTGGGTTATGAACCTGTCCCTCCAGCATGTTCTGTTGATTGTGGTAATGTGGGTGAGGTCTCTGGAGTGTGTGGTGCGGAGGGATTGGGATTTTTTCAGATGTAGCATTTCTAACAGAGCTGGGTAAGACATAACTTTGTAAGTCAAGCAGAGATCGACTCTAAGTAGGCAATATGAGACAGAGAATAGTTGGAGTTTTTTGAGTCTGTCCATATAGGACAAGTGTTTAAGGCCTTGGATTATCTTTGTGAGGTACTTTTGCGGCCTCTCCTGATTTTGCAGGTGTCTAGTGAGGTACATGCCAAATGGGGCATTGTACTCAATGATTGGCCTAATGAGGGAAGAGTAGAGGGAGACAATGACCTCTTTCTTCCTGGATGCAAAACCTTTAGTAATGGGATATGCCACGTAGAAGGATTTTCTGACCACAGTGGCAATGTGGTGGTCAAAAGAGAGGTTGCTGTCAACCTATGTTCCAAGATCTCTTATAATGCCTTCTGTGTTCAGTGGACTACCATTGATGTGGTAATTCATGGGAATCACGTTTTTCCCAAAGACGACGATGACACATTTTTTGGCATTGCGCTTAAGACTATGGTTCTGACACCAGTCATTGGTCTCAGTGAGGCCTTTCTGCAGGATGTCAAAATCACTTAGGGAGTTAATAATAGCTCCCAACTTGCAATCATCTGTGAACTTTGTCAGCTGGAGTCCCTTTGTGTTGGCCTGGACTTCAGGGACGTAGATACCAAACAGGAGAGGACCCAGGACCAAACCCTGTGGGACTCCATTCGTGACTGGTCAGTAGTTTGACTTAGAGTCTGATACTTTCACACTGAGAGTTCTATCTGTGAGCCAGTTTGCAACCCACCTAGTGATATAGGGGTTGATGCCAAGCTTAGTGAGTTTTTCTATGATTCCTGAGTGGGGAATGGTATCAAAGACCTTGGCCAGATCAAGGTAGGTTGTATGAACCACCTTGCCTTCACCCACAGCTCAGGTGGCTGACACAAAGAAGTCGACCAGGTTGAGCAAGCATGACCTACCCTTCACAAAACCAAACTGTGTGGGATCCAGAGTTTAGAGATTCCATGTATCCTTGTTTATTAGGTCCATGATGATGATGATGATGGGTTCCATAGTTTTGCATATCAGACTCATCAGGCTAATGGGGGGATAGTTCCCAGGGTCTGTAGTCACTCCTCCTTTGTGGAGAGGGATGACTGCAGCAGTGCACCATTCGGTAGGGACAAAGCCTGAGGTGAGGCTGTGATTGAACACGGCACACAGGTGTGGTGCCAGTTCACTCTGTAGTTCATGTAGAACACAGCCAGAGATATAGTCAGGTCCCATAGAAGCTGTATTCTTGGCCTTGGACAGTGCTGTTTTAACCTGTGCAGCAGTAATACTGGGTGCCTGGCAATCTACTTGTATTGTGATTGGTCCTTTGGGGGGGGTAAAGTTGGCACTGAATCTGTCAGCCAGTATATTGGCAATATCTGTTGGCTCAGTATAGGAGGTACCATTGTGCAGTAGCTCAGTGCAAATCTGAGTATTACATAACTATAGAAGGCCTTGTGGTTGTCTTTGCTATCTGCTGCAATTCTGTTTTCATAGCTAGCTTTAGAAGATTTGATGAGGGATCTCAACTTTTTGTTGAGGCTGATAAGGGAGTTTTTCCAGTCTTGGGACTTCACCTAATTCTGCATCAGTTTCTTCCTTCTATTGTAGAGTCTGGTTATGGCAGGGGACCACCAGATTGGCTTCCTTTTTTTGGAGGAGAGCATCTTGGTTCTATTGGGTATGGTGAGATCTATGTATTTGTGTATGTGTTCGCACAGTGCATTGGTGTATGATTTGGCGGTCATGCAACTAGTCTCCATTTGCATGGGTGCCATGAAGTTAGCCACCTCTGTATTTAGGAGCCCAGAGTTAGCTTTTCAGGGTGGTTACGTTTGCGGGGGGGGGGGGGGCTGTGGATTTCCAAGGTGATTAGTCTGTGTTCAGATCTAACCAGGGAGGAGTAGACTATTGGTGTAGAGCAACTGTCACCCATGTTAATAATGACCAGGTCAAGGATGTTGTTACCTCTAGTGGGGGTAAGAACAAGCTATTGGAATTAATGAATTCCAGGAAACATTGGGCAAGTGTATTGGTACATGGGTAGTTTTCCCAGTTAATGGAGGGGTATTTGAAGTCACCTAGTATGAGAGTGTTAGGTTGGACCCTAATATTCTCCAGGGTGCTTGGGAACATGGAGTGTGAGTCTTGGGACATGGTTGGGGACCTATAGCAGGCTGCGACCTGAATCACTGCCTTACCCAATGTTAGCTGGACATGAAGTATCTTTGATGTGTTATGTTGGGCTACCAGTCTGGAGCTGTGTGCATCCTTTATGAATATAAAAACACCACTGCCTTTGGAGCTTCAGTCCAAGTTCTGGGGCTGAAAGGTGTGGAATGAGTTATAGCCTGGTAGTGCAGGGGTGCTTTCTGCTGCTTTGATCCAGGTCTCTGTTACAGCACAAACATTGATGTTCTCCATTTTAAGAAGTGCTTCAAGTGAGTGCATTTTGAGATTTAGACTTCTAGCATTGAGCAGCATGACCCTCAGATTACATTTGTTTGTAGCTATTACGGTGGTAATTTGGTCTTTGGAACACAGCCTAAAAAGGTACTATAGGGGTGTCAAGAGCCTTGGCCAGTATCCAGAAGCCCAGGGGTGACAGATGCAGGCCATCTCTGGCAAAGCATTGAGGTCTGTCAATCATATCATCCCAGGCAGGCAGATACTGGACCCCCTTGGAATGACACCAGAAACTTAGCCAATTGTTGAAATCAATCATTTTCTGCTTGTCATTTTCTGCTTGTACTGTGGTATCATTCTGGGTGATGGTAGGATGCTGCTCAGGGCTAGGGTCATTCCCGCCTGGGCTACATAATCCAAGAGCTCCTCCATGTCTCTTTTCATGTAGTCCAGGGAGGTACATCTCAGGTCATTCACACCCACATATACAATGACAGAGTCATATGTGTACCTGTTGTTGAGGGACCTGAGTGCATGTGTTATGTGGTGGATCCTGGCACCTGACAGGCAGATGACTGTTACTTTCTCCTTATTCAGCCTTGTGAGTGGGACATCAGTGTGCCTAACTATCGAGTAAACTATGGCTAGTGTGTTGGGCATTCTGTTTTGCCTTAGGGGCTATGTTTAAGTGGCACACTGTTTAGAAGAGTTATGTGAATTGTGATTAGTGTTGTGTTGTGGTGGTTGAGTGCATTTCTGCCTTGGAGGCCTCTGCTGTTTGGGTAGATTTTTACTGAGAGCCTCTGTGAAGATGGGTGTGTGGTTTGTGTTTTTATGTGAAGGCAGTGTTGGTGTGTGTTCTGGAGGACTATGTGTTCCATGTGGTGTGGTGCAAGTGCTGACCTTCTCCTGTTGACCAGCTATTCCAGTCATGGCTGAAGAGTTCGTGGCTTCCAACTTGGATATATAAGTTTATCTCTCGCAAGTCTGAGTGTTGGGAGGTAAGAGGAGAGGGTTGTCAGTCTAAATGAGGCAGTTGCTACATTGCCTCAGGACACCCAAGTTCACCAGGTTAAAAGCAGAAAGCACAGGGAACTGACTTTTAGACATGCCTGGTGGGGTTGGCATTAATAATAAGTACTTGAGCTGTTTCTTTGTAGAACACTTAGTGCTGGCATCACTTTTGTGTGCTGCAATAATTGCTACAAGAAGTCTGGTAAAGTGCTCCACTAATAAGCTAGTAAAAGGGCAGGAGAGGAAAGAACTAGCAGATCTAAGAGAAAATTTGAAGAGAAGACTTTTTGGCACTGCTCAGAAGCTTACAAACAGTCCTGGATACAGCAAATCTGTATCTGGACTAAACTAGTTACAGGAAGGGTGGTAAACAAGCACAAACGTGGGCTTTTAAACAAAAGTAAATGAACCCAAGTGAAAAAAAAAAGATTTATGAGTAAAGTGTAAATTCTTTTTAGTGAGTTTGAATGTGTAACAGATAATAATATAACTAAGAAAAAAAGACATTAGTTAAAAATTATTTATCTTTTAGTTTTTTCTTTTTCTTGTCAGCTACTTTCCAGTTGTTTTTCTCAGCTTGATGCTTAAGTGAGGAAGTAAGGCAATCCATTTCTTCTATTTGCTCTAAAATATTGTTGTTTGTTAGATATGAAGCAGTGAAGTCCAATGTCTCAAAGATTTTGGTGCCATCTAGAAAGAATATTTTAAGTCATGCAGGGAACAAAAGACGAACTTTAAGATGTTTCTTTTTTAGTTCCTTAATTAATGGCAAACATTCCTTTCTTCTTGTAATAACTGCAGATGACTAATCATTATCAAACCTTATGATGTCATCATTGAACTTAATTGGAGAGTTAACTCATGCTGTTTTTAATACAAGTTCCTTGTCTTGAAGAAAGTGTACAATAATAGATCATGGATTAGAGTTTGACTTATTAGAAAATGAGGAAGTTGACAATGACCTGTGAGCCCTCTCTATGCCAAAAGAGAGGGACTCCATTAGATTTAAGTTGCTAGACAGCCAATATTTGAGGAAGTTTATCATGTTGTCTCCTTTTGCTTTTTCTGGCACACCATGAATACATAGATTGTTCCTTCCTGATCTATTCTCTAGATCATCAATTTTACTGAGTAAAAAAAGTATTTTGATTCAAGAGATGTTCCACATGGAGCTCTTGTTCAGTTACTCCACCCTCCAGGTCATTTAGGGAGTCTCCTATACAGGCAATCTGGGATTTGCTCTAAAAAACATTTTTTCAACAGTTCCATTTGTTTAGGGCTCTCTTCTTTGAAGGTATCCAGCTTACTGTCCATTTTATAAATTTTATGGATAAATCATTCATAGTGGTAAGCAAGGCTTGCAGTTCTTTCTTCATAAACTGGGCCTGTACACTGTCTTAGGAGTATATCATCTTGAAGGATATCAGTGTCCTTATCAAGAAGACTTTGATAGAAAAAACAGCAAATAAATTAATGATATTCCTGTCCAGAGACTATAAGAAATATTAATCCATAAGTTTGATAAGTTAACTGGTCCCCATTTTTAAAATTTTCTGTCAGAAAGGCATATATTATATAGTAGAGCTGAGAGAAAGTGCTGTTAACCATCCAGCATCTTGGTCACGCCCCCTGTAGCTAAGTTTCTTGATGGCTCTCCAGACATACATAAATCAATGTAGTCACAAACCTAATCTATAATGTCTTAATCTTAGTCTATCTGCGTTCATTGTTTATTACTATGTACTGAATTTTTCCAGATAATCATTCTGTATGTGATTTTTCTAAATAATAGATACTAATGTATTTTCTGCTGTTTGAGCCCAGGTCATGGCTGAAAACTGTCAATCAAACCATATCAAGAAAGTGGGTCTATATTATAACATCGAAAACTACAAAAATTGAATGTTATAATATAGAACCCTAAACATCGAAATCCACAAACATTGAACAGTCAGAATAGCGATTTTTTTCCCAGGGAAAAAAAATCGCTATTCCGAGAAGCATACACACAACACAAACACACACAAAAAACAGAATCCACACACATACACTTAAAATCCTACATCTAAACTAAACTTTACTTACACTACTAGCTATACACTTAACTTAACCCAACCCTAACCCTAAGGTCCATCACTATCGCACACTCACCTCACCCGTGCCCTAACCCTAACTCACCTAACCCGCCCCCCCAACCCTAACCTACACACAACCGCATACTTACCTGACCCACCCCCTAACCCTAACTCACCTAACCTGCCCCCTAACCCTAACCTACACACAATCGCACACTTACCTGAACCTGACCCGTAACGTTCCAACATATTGAAAGCTGAAAACAGCAAAGTCATAGCAATGGCTCACCGGATTCTTTCCCTGGGAAAGAATTCGGTGTCCTGCACCTTTGCTGTTTTCAGCGTTCGACAAAACTGGTTCGATATTATAACATTCGAACTTTATAAAATTCGATGTTATAATATAGACCCCAAGAAAGTATAGGAACCTTTCAATTCATCACATGCTTGTGTGCCAAGACAGTTTTTCAAGACTAAATTTATTTATTTATTTGCATTTGTTTTACCGGGATGTCTACTGGGCCAGGGTGAGCCCATTTTCAGTAGAGGACTGAGGAGAAAAGATCCAAAAACAAACAATGTGATAAAGCTACAGAATCAAAATACAGAAATCAAGCAGCGATGGTACAGAACACTACATTACAGAATAGGTGATACAATAAAATAGATAATACTAATTATACAGATGTTACATTTTAAGTATGCCAGCCAAACAAGAATACAACTGATGATATGGGATAATAGCAAATGTGTGAACAATACAGTATTGCAGTTTGCAGTAGAGAGGGAATGATGGAGAGCAGCAGATAAAAGATTCTGAGAGTAGGTAGAGCCTTAGAGCTATTGCTATATAGGCATCAAGACTGAACAGAAGATATGGCAGGTAACTGATATAATAGATTATGTGTGGCTGGGTGGCACATGTCGGACTTAGTAAGCTGGAAGCAGTGAGTGTATATATGAGGAGTCTGAGCTGTAAGTGAGATGGGGAGGAAGTGTAGGAAGGCTAGGAATATTGTTTTTTTTTTATAGTCAGTGCTGGTACATGTACATAGCCAATGGTAGAACAGGTGTTGTTTCAACAAAATCTTAAAGCATTCAGTGTTGCTAGTAGATCTAATTGAAAGAGAGAGAGCATTCTAGTTTTGCTATAGCATATGGGTAACACATTTGACTGGCAGAAAGGTTAGGTTTTGCTACATTAAGGAACATCTGATCGACTGATTGCAGAGGGCTATTTGGGTGATACATGATGAACAGAGAGGAGAGGGCAGGACAACTAGAAGGCTTATAGATTAGCTTATGAGCTGTGGTTAATTGCATGTATGTTAGATGTTGGAGAAGTTCTAGCCAGTTTAGATGTTGGAGTGATAGGCAATGGTGAGAGGAGTGTTTGGCGCTGGTTATAAATTTTGCAATTTTATTGCAGCATGAGTCCAGTTTGGATTTAAAAGAGGACTGTATAATAGTAAGGAGAGGTGAACCATAGAGCAAGGATGGAAGTAAAAAGAAAGAGGCAAGGGAAAGTTTTGCTGCATAGGTGAGGAAGTGTTTGTGCCTGTACAGGATGCCTAGTTTCTGATTTTTTTTTTTTTTTTGATATTTGTGTTAATATGCTGGTTAAAAGTTTGATGTTCATCTATGATGACACCTAGAAGTCTGGTATATGGGACTACTTTGAGCCTGAGGCAAGTGTTGTTGAGTGAATTGATGGTGAATTCATTTTTGGTTACGTGTGTTGTTTTTGGGGGTTCAATAACATGAGTTTGGTTTTATTAGCATTTAGGGCTAAATGGTTATTATACACCCAGGTTTAGGTGGAGGTGAAGGGATTTTGGGTGAGTATAAGTAGTTCTGAAATAGACTTGTCCATACAGATGATGGTGGAGTCATATGCATATTGGATGACATTAAAATGGGGTATGCTGGTATGGAAATCATTAATGAAAATGTTGAAGAGCAGTGGGCCTAGTATGGACCCTTGTGGAACTCTAGTATTGATGTTGAGGAAAGGAGAGGGATGGGTGCCATCTTTTTGCTTGTTGGCTATCTGTAAGGTAGTTGGAAAACCAGCCTAGGGTAGGGGAAGATATGCCTAACTTGAAGAGTTTAGTCAGAAGAAGCGAGTGGAAGACAGTATCAAATGCCTTGTAAAGGTCAGGAAAATGTGAGGAGACAAGATATTGTGAGTCTTGAGCATGGTTGACTGTGTCCAAGAAAGATATAAGAGCAGTGGTGGTGCTGTGACTAGACCTAAACCCATGTTGTGTTGGGGAGAGAAGGTTGTGGTGTAGTAGGTACTTAAGTTGCTGGCTTTGGCTACATTTTTCCAGTATTTTGGAGGTGGGAGAAAGGGTGGCAATTGGACGAAAGGTAGATATGTCATTATTGTTTCCACCTTTGCAGATAGTGAGGATAAATTCCTTTTTCCAGATGGTGGGAATGAAGAACTCTTGAATGGATCTGTTTAGTAGTATACTAATGGGACAGGCTATAATGTCTGCTGATTTTTGGAGGAATTCTGGTGGTAAGTTACCTGAAGCATTTGGTCCAGGTTTAAGTTTAAGCAGGATTTTTTTTTTTTATGGAGGAGGTAGGTGTGGGTACGAGAGAGAAGTTTGGTTTTGTAGCAGATGGGTCTGGGGGCAGTGGTTTGATTAGTGGGAAGGTGGCAGTGAGGTTGACTATACTGTTTTTAAAGAATGAGTTAAAAAGTGAGGCAGTTTCAACTGGGGCCATGTCTAGATTAGGGAAGGGATTATTGCTTTTCCCTGAGTATAAGATAGAATTTATGGACCTCCAGAACTTTTTAGGATTTTGCATATGGTCGTTTTCAGAGTAATGTAGTAGTCCTGTTTGTTTCTGATGACAAGAGGCTTTACTTGATTTTGCAGTTGTTTGTACTGAGTGAAGTCTGCAGGGTTTTTACTTGTATGCCATAATTTCCAGGCCTTATCCCTAGCTTTCATAAGTTGTTTAGTGGATTTGGTAAGTCAACTGGCCTGGTTGGTTTTCACTTTCCTATGTTAGAGAGGAGCAAGATTGTCTAGTACTTGGAGGAATGTTGAGTTAAAGAATTCAGCAGCATCATTCAGTGGTAGGACTTTAAGTGGATGCCAGTTGACAATTCTTAGGGTATTGTTAAAGGTAGTTGGGCAGAAGTGGGATAGGTCTCTGGTATGCTTATAGTGGTGTATATTATGCTGTTAGGTAGAGTGCCAGTCAAGAAGATTTTAATAGGGTGAGAGACAAGGACCCAGTCTAATATTGAGCAGCTGTTTTTGTTTTTTTTTGGGTCTGGTTATGGTACTAATGAGTTGGGTGTACTTAAATAGGTTGATACTGTTTGTTGGGTGATGATGTATGATGTCTAACCAGTTAATTTTCACATCACAAAGTGTGATTATTTCATTCTCTGTATTTTTGGATGATCTGGGAGTATTTCTTCAAGTACTGGGATATTGTTATCCAGGGGGGATATATATGACTATGATGCAGATGCTTTTGCTGCTATTCATTTTCAAGTAGGATATTAGCATTTCAGCTGTAGAAAATGTGGGAGTGGATTTGTTATATGAGACTATATTAAAAGTATTTTGGTATATGAGAGCAATGCCCCCCCCCCACCTTTTTTTCTGGGACTATCTGTTCTCAGGCAAGAGAAGCCTGATGAGAGGAATTCAGAGTTTTTAATGTAAGGTTTTAGCCAAGTCTCAGTTGCTGCTACAATATCTGGCTTATAGTGTTCAATCCAGGCATGGAGATCTGGAAATTTGTTTCTGATGCTTTGGAGGTTGATGGTAGTGAGATTAAGGGTTTTGTGACAGTTCTTGTGATAAAGATGGGAGTGAGTGGGTCTGGGATTGGAGTGAATATCACAGCATTGTATTAGGTTGTGGTGAGTGGGCATGGAATTAGTAGGTAGCAGTTTTTTTCTTTGTGTTGTATTCATGTATGGAAGTTCATTTTATTTTAATGTTTACATGTAAGGTTAGAATGTTTAGCTTTTTAAAGAGGGGGATGTGCTGCATATAGAAATGGTGCTATGTCAGAGGCATCTATATCAGAACAGCGAATGCTAAAAATAGCGAACGTTATTCTGTTGAACTATAAAGTTCAAAAGCCAAAAATGTCGAAGTCACAGATCAGAAATTTTTTTCCCATGGAAAAAATTTGATGGTCTAAAAAAAATATACAAACAAAATAAAGTGGCGGCCTTTGTCCCCCACACCTCCCCACCCCCAACTTAAATATACCAACTCCGAAATTGCACCACAGTGGAGAAAACAGCAAAGTCACAAGAACGGCCCAGTGATTTTTTTCCTTGGGGAAAAAAATCACTGTTCCGTGACTTCGACTTTCTCAGCTTTCAAACTTTACAGTTTGACAGAAGAGCATTAGCTATTCTCAGTGTTTGCTCTTCTGATAGGGAACCTGTCAGAGAAGTAAGTGAGTTTGGGCAGAAGAGTGGCAGTTATGTCAGTGGGCTTGTAATATTCATGTATGGTTTCAGGAGAAGTAAGTAATTGCATAAAGAGGAAGGATAGAGAGAGACTAAGTTGTGCTAAGTTGATGATGAATGGTATGTTGTGATGAAGGGGTATGCAGGGTAGTAAAGAGTAAGATTTGCTTGTAAGATAAACTGGAATGTGAAGACAGTGTGATGGAGTATGTGGAGTGGGCTGTGAAATGATTAGTAAAATGGGGGGGGGTGAACCGAAGAATTAATTAGTAGAAGATTATGATTGGGTGAGCAGTAGAGGTAGGTGGAACTTTGGTTAGGATAAATGTAATTGATGTGTGGGTAGGTGGGAATCGGGGGTAGGGTATGGGAGCAGTGTGAGCCCAAGCGAAGTGAGGGTGAACAGAGCGGGCAGATCCAGGAGTGGCAGATCACTATGCTTCAAAAAATCATCATTGGGGCATGCACTTAAGTTTATCAGTGAGTAGTACAGTGTTTAGAGAGGAGAGACCAGGTGAGTAAGGGCAGATGTTGATAATGTATGGAGTGAGCCCTTGGTTTAGAAAAAAGAGAAGACAAGCAGGAAAGTCTTAGCCTTTAGCACACTTTCCTGAGTTAGTTAGGTGCCAAAGTGATACAGACACTAGGGAGAGAGGTGCATACTCTGTGGGGGGGTGGAAGAAAGGTGATGGTATTGGTGGTGGTGGGGGTTAGTGAGATGAGAAGTATGTGTGCATGCTACAGCCTAATTTAATTTGAAAAAAGACAAAAAAAAAATGCTTTTAATACCAGGTGAGGAAAAAGCAATTGGGACACATACGTATAGCTTGTGATGGTGTTTTTTTTTTCTCTTTCCCAGTGAAATTCTGACTTCTCATAAAGAGATTCATGAAAAAGCCACCACCAACAAATACTTGGGTTTGTTGAATTATACAAGTTGAATCTCAACAATCTGCATTTCAATGAGTTAACCGTGTAGTCATGATGAATTTCGATACGTGTGTGTGTGTGTGTGTGTGTGTGTGTGTGTGTGTGTGTGTGTGTGTGTGTGTGTGTGTGTGTCTGTGACTGGATGTGCATGCAGGCTTGCATGTACTTGGAACATTCTGTGCTTGTGCCTTTCTCAGAACTTGCAATAATAAATCTCAACTGCTGACAGATAATATGATGTCTTGTGGGCAGATGCAGTATCTTTCTGCAGGAAAAAAATGCTTCTTCTTACATAGGTCCATAAAATGTAAACACAGCCTACAAACAGCAATGGTGTGTTTGAACCACATATCTACAGTGTATATTTGCTTGTGATATCAATATATTCAGTACTTGGAAGTCAGGTCTTAAAAAGAATGGTACATGCTTCATATTCAAAAACCAAATGTCTCAAAATGCATCAGGAAAGAGATAGTACTGAGAAGCAAAAAACCAAAGCAGGTTTCTGCAGACTCTTATGGGTCTGGACCAGATGTAAAAAGGTCCGATACTCAAAATGTCAAAAGCTATGCCAGAAGCTTCCTGACAAAGGCAAACTTCATATGGACCAATGTGACAGCACAATGCTAAAGGGTATCGAGCACAGAAAAAAAAAATGCATGAGAGTGAAAGCAAAAAATTCTTAGGTCATTTCTATGTGTTTTTTAACTTAGAATAACAAATGATGATGATTCATTCTGACTGCAAAATGCAAGGCATTAATAATTAATGCACACAGATAGCTACAGACTTAATCAGATGTCATTCAGCAAGAATTTAACACAGAAAGCATTGATGAAGTATTTAGGAGGAGCAATGGAGTCATTCATTTACTGCCAATTTACCCATTGTATCCAGTTCTGTGTACCAGAGCCCATCCTGGCATTCAGTGGGCACAAGACAGAGAAATGATGCACCCACCTATGGGTAAACTGGAGCATCCCTAATTCACCTGCATGGCTTTGGGATGTGAGAGCAAACCAGAATACCAAGCAAAACCCGTGTCCATGACAACATCAAAAGGCACACTACCTGAGAAACAAACCAGCGAACCAAGCACTATGAGGTAGTACTGTGATAACTGTTGCACCACTATTTTGCCCCATAGTAAACTCAGTCCCTTAAAATTCATATCAACAAGAGCCAGTAAAATTTTCCTTGATGTTTTGAGATGTAATTTATTTATAATGACCTGGCCAGCAATAACAGCTTAAAATACTAATGCAGCTTTGTTCAATTTTGTTGCTATTTGTTATACAATGTAGCTTACCAAGTACTAGAAGTAAAATAATGTTTTGTGTATATGTACTGCTTGTTTTTATATGCACAGAACTATGTTTACTGTACTAATTGCTTGTGATGACCCATCATTTTAATATGGACATAAACTGTGCATGCATGTATCATAACACACACACACACACACACACACACACACACACACACACACACACACACACACACACACACACACTCACTTTCAGTGGCCAGCAACAAAAGAGGTTTGCAGAGATGTGAACAGGAAGTTGCTACATTGTGGCTACATTGTGTCTTCTCTGGCAGGCTGGAAGATACTTAATGGTATCATGTAGCCATGACATATCATAGCAATATGTATCTGCTCCCAGAACCCATTAGCAATGAAGGTGTCTAAAGATAAACTGTACAATGTTTTTGACTTAGTTCTGACATGCAAAACAAGCCTTTTATGATATTATTTGGGCACAGATTACCATAAAGCAGGCACTCTGAATGATGAATTTACAGTTCAGTGGGGCTTGAGTAATGGATCATTCTGAAATATAGCCATGGTATGGGAGTGCACTGTATCGGGGAGATCAGACTTATAGCGAATGCAGATAGCCACAGCAGGGACCAGGGCACTGGCCACCTCAATGCACAGCATCTGGCCAATACTGAATGCAGATAGCTAGAGAAGAGACCAGGACATTGATCACCTGAATGCAGAGCTCTTTGAAGAAAGTTTAAGTATACAAAATCTGTGACATAGAAATTCAGAAAAAGAAAATGATACACACGTTTGTTTTACTTTAGGAATCAAAGCTATGTGGCATTTCATTTTTGCAAAAAGTAAAAATCCATTTTTTTTTTTTTGAAGTAAGGCTATATTTCATTTTTCCAGGCAAACTGTATTTGTCTTTCACAAAATCAGTAATCTCTTTTTTATTTGAAAGCTCATACAATATGTACCATGCAAAATAAAGTGTTGGCAGTGATGCACAACTGAGGATGTAAGTTTCTTAGCTTTCTGATGACGTGTGGGACCTACTGAACTTCACTAGTGAGCTCTTAAAATGTCATTAGAGCTGCTCAACCGAAGCATAACTCGGATGCACATGGGTACTTATGCTGTGTTCTCAGTGTATGGAAATACAGTAATTACAGAAATGCAATTTACAGAAATGTTAGGCAGTCAGATAATATTCAGCTTTCTGGTGTTACTCAATTAAGCTCAAGCTAGGATAGAGCCATTACTAAAAACAGCAAGCAAATGAATTAATTTGCAATTTGCAATTATTGCACTCACTCTTGATGGCACAGGGACCCCCACTGTAATACACTATTATTTCATATATAATTACATAGGAATTAATCACTTTCTACTGGAACTGACAGAATAGATTTAAGAGTTGCAAAACACTATTGTTTTAAAAAAGATCTGGTACAAGGAGAACAACTGCTTCCAGTGCTTTCATCTGCAATTACTAAATATTTCTGTGTTTGTGTTTTCGAGTGTCTCTGTGTGTGTGTGTGTGTGTGTGTGTGTGTGTGTGTGTGTGTGTGTGTGTGCGTGTGTGCGTGTGTGCGTGTGTGTGTGTGTGTGTGTGTGTGTGTGTGTGTACACATATGTGCATGTGTGGTTGTATATACAGTGTGTGCCTGTGCTAAAATGATGGGTCATTGTAAGTAATTAGTACAGTAAACATATTTCTGTATATATAAACACACAATAAGTGTACTCAAAACATTAATTTACTTTTAGTATAGGGTAAGATTACAGTTTGAAATGTTTATTATTATTTTTTATCTCAAACTAGCATTTCTTTTTTCCCCACTGGTTTGCTATCATAGAAGGTAAATCAGAGATTACAATCTTAACCTTAAAATGTCAACACTTGAATCGCAGTGATACAAATTCTGAGATGGAGTATGTCAGGCTTTTAAGAAAACAAGCTTTGCCTGGTGTTCTTGGATTTGTTTCCCTCTCCATCTACACATTTCATGAGTCTGAGCAGTTAATTAACCAGATGGTGTTCTTAACTCATTTCATCTACTAATAAGCTTCATTATTTAGTCCCAGGTTTGATTCCCTCAGTCTCCATTTGTAAATTATGTAACTTAGGTCACTTAGCAATACCAAGGTCAGCCATACAATGTTTGGATAACAAATGAATATAAACTGAGAAAGCAAATAAAAGAGTTATATACATGATGTGAACAACTGAACTCCACTCCTGAGTAACAAAAAGGCTCTATCTGCAATACTGTGATAGCTGTGGAAAAATCTTCAAGCACCAAATAGTCCTACAGGTGAATAATTGTTAAAAAACAGCCCTAATATCATTTTTCTGTAGTGCTAGACTAACTGTGGGGATCTGCAGCAAAGCACACCCTAAAATGCTATTAAGTGTTCAAACAGGGATATGAAGTATTTTTCCAAATCATTTGGTGCACAGATTTAAGTAACAAAGATGTCATTCCTCTCAAAATCTAAGCAAATCAATGTGAGATGATTATTTTTGAATATGGTTAAAGCACTTCAATCAGCCCTGCTTTTCACGATTTCCAGAAAGCATTATGAACTTTAACTGACAATTTCAATCATTTTAACAGGAAAAAATACTTAGGGGTAGTTTTCTACATTATAAGATACTTAATATTTATAATGAAAGCATTGATAAATATGAGGATGCTAATATTGAGGTGGCTGTGATATCAAGGGCCATGGGTACATAACAGACAGAGATACAGAATTTTTGTTATGGATAGGAAACCATTTTATTATCAGTTGTTTTTCAAAGTCATAATTTGCCTGTTTGAATCACAGATATGTGAATCAAAGAAGCCAAAATGAAGTGCCCCAGATGCACACCATTCTAAAAGCTGCAAACACCAAAGCACATTATACTGAGTCAGTAATAAAACAGACATACCATTCTGTGTTTTGTGAAAGGAGACAAGCCCCTGTTTTCCCTTAATTTATGTTCCGGTATGATTCATTGAAATTACACTGTTCAGTTTTGAAATGCACAACAATATTAACAATGTAGTAAGTGTTTGTATAAAAAACAAGTGAAACACTGTGTCTACACATTGTCAAAAACAATTTTTCACCAGGTGGCAACTTCCCAAACTCCCTGCTCCCCCACAACCCCATTACTTATATAAACTAACTCCAAGATCACACCACCAGTGAAAAAGAGCAAAAACAGACTTTAAAGTAGATTTTTCCCATTGTCTGCCTTTTCTCTGTGTCATTGGGAACAAAGAGCTTAAGCTGTGCACTAACACTATAGTCAGTTACAGGAGCTAGTACCGAGAAGAAGGAGGGCTTAATCTTAATTTGCATACACAATTTCAAGGTAATTAGTGCCCCATCATAGGAAAAGTAATCCAAGATTCCCTGTGCAGCCAATCTATTAAGAGCTTAGTACAGTAGTTTATCCTCACATCTAACAAAAGCTAAAATGTACCAAGAAATCAAAACTGCACACTTACCACCATAGTAGAATATGTGTAAATGTATTAAATAATCGCTTTCACCCAGTGGGCTTCATCAGGTCCATTTTAATGTATTGCTTCCTATATACAAGTATATACAAGATCAGTAGTACCTTTTCATTCAGACATCAGATCTTAATAGTCCATAGGTACTCCCTGGTAATACCCAATCTAATATCTAATATGTTCCTTGAGCATAATGGTGTGTCAGATCTCTTTTATTATTATTCAGTTCCTCAAGGATCATACCTGCTTAGAGTTTATCATGCCTACTTTTTATGGAGCTCATAAAACAACAAAATCATGGAAAATGCAATATCAAGAAATTATTTACAATTTAGTTGTTAACATGACAGTGTCCACTTTTATGGGGCTTGTATGAAATAATAGATTAGCCCAAGGTTAAAGATTATAGTACTAAGCTCTTCCAAATGTGCCAGTACCCACTTTTATGGGGCTCATATGTATCACAATGGTCAGGCCAAACTATAAATTCATCCTTAATTATATCAAATTCTATGTCAATGTAATTTAAGAAACTGTGCTCTCTTTTATGGAATAGAGCCACCATCTACAATATGTATGTTGTTAATTTAAAATAGTTCATCAAAGAGAAAAACTATTTACCCTAGTATCTATTAAGAGTAAAAGTAACCAAGTAAAAGATAAAAAAGGTAAACCAAATGTTACAACATAAAATGTAGTAGTAGAATAAAAAGTAAGCCAAGGTCATTTAAGTGAATGCATTTTTACATGAAAGGTTTACGTGCAAAGTGAATAAACTAAGATAACCTTGAGCTCATGGCTACAGGTTGTTTGTATTTCTGCTGTTCAAAAACATCCACAGAAGAAGTCCATATATATTAGGGACTGTTCCAGGATCTCAGTACTTTAGAAGTGTTTTTTTTCTGGCAAAGTTTTCTAAGAGCTAACACACTTGTGCTAAACCCAGGTTTTTTTCCATGCATTAAGTCTGCTTTGCCAGGCTAGCTCAAGCTTTTCTGGATGACTGGTTTTGTTTCACCGCAGTTGGCACAGTGCATCCAATATATAGAATTTAAAACCCTAGTGGTTTTAAAATTTCATGGAGTGTTTTGCAGGGTGATTCTTTTGGACTTTGAGATGAATATCTGATAAGTGGTGTATAATTCTCACTTTGAATTTGTTTATAGTTTTTCCTGCATAGAAAGCATTTCAGGATGAACATTGGGAACTTACTCAACCATTTCTGTGTTACAATCCCCTCCTGTAGAGTTCCAAATTTTCTGTTTTAGCACAAGGCAATTGAAATAATCCTTGTTGCTCAGAGGTGGACAGAATCTGCAGAAGGTAGCACCACATGGATGTACCTTTGTGCATATGATGGGTTTTTCTGACTCTCCTGCTTATTACCCTGGGTAGCAATAAACATTAAGCATGTACCAATAAGGCCAATTGTCCTTAGTATACTAACTGGTTCAAGTAGTTGGAGTCAGTCTCCATATTTCTGGTTTTCTGTGACATTAAATATCAGTGGTAGTAGACAAGAATTGCAGCCTGTAACCCCTGTCCTTTTTACATTAATTGATTGCAGCAGGTGGAATTGTATGCTTGTTCATCACAGTTCTATAAAACCAATACCATTAAATAAACTGGACAGTACAAGTTTTAACATGAAGTGGTATGCACTGCCATCTCAATATGTGTCTTCTCCAGTTCTCTATAACAGATCAGGAATTCTTAAGATAATACTCCTTCTTGAAGAAGAAGACAGATAAGACAGATTATTCATTTCCTTGGTGTAAGCAGAGATACCCTGTCAAAAATTACTTAATGGTTTACTTCTGCAGGACACATATTGCACTTTTACCTATGCCTATCACACTGCTAGAGTGGACATTCAGTTCACAAGTTTTCCTGCCTCCTTCTATGTTATAAGTACTGTTAACCTCACTGTCAAACTGAACAAGGATTATGCCCTCCCATCAAACTACTGCGTTAGATCCCTCATCACATCTAATAGAATCTGTGGTGAAGCTGTGACAGCCAGGTTACTCCCTTATTCCCTATTTTATTTCACAGCATATAGCATGCAAAACATCTAATAAGAGATGCATACTGCATGTAATTATCCTCAAATACTTCAGCTGCATTTTTTTATACTGTAAAAAAAGCAATTGATTCACTTGCATGAGCAGACCTTAGTGAATGCTTTAAAACTACTTAGAGGAATATATTACTAAAGAATTTGTACAGAAAGAAATAGCACGGTTTCTGAAAAAACACATCCTGTCACAAGCATTTACCCCCTTCCCATAAACATACCAGGCAGGGGTGCTCACTGTTCCTCTCCTTATGACCTGGCTGACTAGCCACACAAATCAGAGAGTGACAGGTAATTCAAGTACTGAGATCAAAACAACTTTGAACTACCCCATCCACCTCTGAAAAATCTGAAAGCAAAACATGCAATACCTGTAGCCTAATTTCAGTGTCTAGAAATAACTTCTGGACAAAGTTTAAAGCCTGAGTATGAAAAGTAGAATTTTAATAAATCAGATAATAAGGATTTATGGGAAAAAAGTGAGGACAGTCATCCATACGGCAATGTCAACAAACAAGTATCATAAAAAGTAAGTCGACCATTGAATACCTGAGACTAGTTCTAAACCATCCTAACACAAAGGTAACATCCTTTTAGACTTCTTGCTGTCCAATACGTAAAATCACAGTCCCAGCACAAACTCTGTGGGGTTTCTGTACAGTTTTCTGTAAACACATGCCCTTCTAGGTAAATTAATCACCAAATGCCCCAAATCATAGTCCCAATTCAAAATGTGAAGCTCTTTCAAGGATTCTTTAAACTAAAGGAACAAACAAACCTCTAGGATAAAGTTATTGTACAGCTGCAGCTTATAAACTTCTAATAACCCAAAACAATGGACCCGATTAGCCATAAATAGAGAAGAGACGTCAACAATATTTGCATTTATGTGGTTGCAACTAATCAAGGGCATAGTTGTTTCACAAACAGGGGAAAAAGAATAACAAAAATAAAATATTAAAAGGAATTGTTGCCATACACATTTGTCTCCTAAAATTTAGCACTCGTGTTCCTGTCTAATTCCAAGAATGAATGGGGTGAGGAAACAGACACGTACTCCAAAAGAAACTTGTAAGAGATGGGAGTTTAACTAGTGTAATGCAACATATTTAAATATCTGCAGATACAAACACAGAAAAAATGGGGACCAACAGTATTGCATATACTTTTAATATCAACATCTTTTAATTTTCATTTACAGTACAAGTTGTTCAGGTAACTATATAAGAACACTGATGGTGATTGAAAGATGCTGTAATAAATCCACATGGAAAACAACCAAAAACAATTGTCGTGCTCCCCTTCAAATAAAGCGCACCACACCAAAATGGCATATTATGACCTTTTATTAAACAACATTCTTAATCACATTTATTGAAGAACATTCAAGTCACAAAATCAAATTGATTTGTTAATCACAACATGAATTTAACAGTGCAGCATATCCCACAGAATAAGCAGCGTTACTTCAACCACTCACTCACTCTCACTTCTCAGAAGCAGTGTACCACCACTCACTTCCATACCCAACCAGCCTCCTTGCCAAATCCAACATCCATCACCAGAGTGGGAGGACAAGCCTGCCCCTCGTCTCCACTAACCCACTACTCCCCTATGAAATTAACCAAAATTCTCCATGCCATAAAAATAGGGAGGGAGGGAGGACAGGCAGCATATTTACACCTAAATCTGCTCTCCCAACTATACCACTCTCACATAAAACTACCTTAACCCCACCATACACTTACCTCACTTCTGCCCCAGTACTCATCCAACTAAGCTTAACCCTTTCTTGCAAATTACTCCTCCAAACTCCTTTCACTTCCCATGCAACCTTAGCATCTCCCCCATACCTTTAAACTCCCCTTTCCTGCCCTTCCTTTAAAAATACTTAGCATATCTCTAAACAAGTTGGTTTGTTCCCAAACCCCAGTTTTACCTTTTAAAAGTAAGCTGACTTGAAAATATTGCTATAAGATGAATATTTATAAATAAGTGAAAAGGTACAAGAACAGCGAGAAAATGTCTAGGGCCATATTTGAAACATATACAGTGACCCCATAGATCAATTTTCAAATATACATGGATGGATCCACTTTGGTAGACTTACTATGAGTGCTAGATTTTTGTGCAGGGCAATTAAAATACAGATTTTGTAAATGAGATATAATTAATTAATTTATAACTAAATTCATTGTAAATAATGTTTCCTTTATCTC
Source organism: Protopterus annectens (assembly GCF_019279795.1). Classification (NCBI taxonomy): domain Eukaryota; kingdom Metazoa; phylum Chordata; order Ceratodontiformes; family Protopteridae; genus Protopterus; species Protopterus annectens. The sequence goes on from NC_056732.1 coordinate 947,639,437, forward strand.
ATTAGGTCAAGCAAGTAAACAGAAAATATAAAATAGCTATATTCAGTTTTTAAAAATAAAGTCAGGCAACCAGCCCTGTGGCATAGATGGATAAAACCAACTCCCAAATAGCCCAAGTTGGATTAAAAGCTGAAACTACTGTAAGAATTGTGGCAGGAGGATGGGAGTGAGTAGTTCATCGGTTGTAGATAGGGGTGCTATTGGGCAGATTGTGCTACTGATATAAAAGACAAAAAAATCCAGGGCATGGCAACAAAAAGAAGAAGAACCTTATAACACAACAATGATGACATTTATAAACAGTATATTGTCTAGGACAAGCAAGTCCATGATACTCAAACACTGGCAAATTATTATGAAGCTGCACTTTTGAAATTTCAGAACATACAATTTAGCACTCAGCATTTTGTAGAAAATATTCATCCCTCCAGTCAACCATTCATTTTTTTTTCAAAATCATTTGTCGTAGTGAAAATTGCAGTGATAGTGAACAAAGCAGCAGACCAGACTTTCCTATCATTAGTTCATTCTGTAAACCTACATGCATTCCCGGCCACCTGTCCAGCATTTAATGGCCCCGTCACAGGACTTTGTCCCAGTAGAGGTTCCCACATCAACTGGTTTCTCTCGATCCAAAGGAGCATCAGATACCCTTCAAGGTGTACCCAAATTGCAAGCTCGTTAGTGTCATGAAAATTGAGTCTAGCAGCCATGCAAAGAAACATCATTTCCATTGCTCGCATTTGCAACTGTATCTTTTTAGTAACTTTCCAAAGCTGGTTGCCATAAGTGAGGCTTTCACTTCACTGTCACATTCAAGTACAACATCTGCACTAGTGCCATTACTGTGGATACCTGCTAATTAGCCTCTTGGTCCCTCTACACTGTCTCATAAACAAACCCAATGATATTTCAACTCCACTATTTGAGTCACTGCTCTCCTAGCATTGATTTCTTTCCAAGGTAGGATCCAAGATCTCTGAATTGGAGGGGCTGATTAAAATTGCATTTGCTTCACAATAAGAAGTGATCCACTCCAGTTTGCCCTGGAGACCCCAGTCACTTGAAGCCAGGAGGACAGCATCATCTGCAGAGATGTTACAGTCAAATACGCCGATGAAATAATCTTCAAACCTCACCTGCACCTTGCCATCCTGTCCAAAATGTATTAACAGGTGATGAGACAACAGACACTCATGGAAAAGTTCCATTGATGGGGACACAAACATCACTCTAGAAGTAAAGGATCAGACAGCAATGCAACAACAGCCTAGAAAATCATTAGTACTGCAACACAGCCAAAAAGATATTCTGAGATGCATGGTCATGTGCATTCTGGGGTCCACAAAACTCATGTACAACAGTACTGTTTACAAATTTATGCAGGGATAAAAAGGTGATCAAATTTTCAGTAGTCAGGATGGAGTCTACATTCTTCCTCCTGCATCAGGGGCTCAACGGTTAATGAAATATCGTTTATGGCATCCTGGTTAAGGAGGGTGATTCCCCTATAATTAGAAAACTTCCTCCCATCACCCTTTTTGAAAATGCACAGTGCATTTATTAAGTGGAAGTGGAACCTAAAACTTTCTTAGGTACTTGGTAGATGCCCGATGCAACCCTGGTCTTGTTAAGTATTTCTAGAGTGGAACAGTCAAGCTTCCATTAAGGATGTTAAAAAAATGTCCTAGCATACATTAAACTAAATTAAAAATAGAAAAAAGTAAATAATAAATACAAGTTTCAAGCCATGCATTTCATTCCAAGTAATTTTATTCCTGGAATAAAGATCACAGATAAGAGCTTTCATCTCTACATTTCATCATATCTCCAAGCAATAAACCACCTTATCTTTGGGTTACAAATCCTTGCCAGTGTCTTAGCCACTAAGGTCTTGAACAGTGTCTATATGGAATCCACATCCTTAACCAGCCCTCATCATCATCATCATCATCAATGCCCTTTTTCACATTTTTACCTGGGGTTAGTCAATGTGACCGAATCACATAGAGCCAATGTTTACACAAGAAGGTGGCTAGACCTGACCTGGCTCTGATATATGGAAACATTTTTTCAGAGGCAGGAGTTGATCTCATCCCATACAGAATTGTCTGCCAGGTGATCCCAGGACATTCCCACCATGTTTGAGTTTTCTGGACTTGACCAGTTGTCATCCTGGGAATCAGATCCATCTCTCCATAAATTTTGTTCAGCTGATGGCTGAACACCTCTCTTAGTTGTGTATCCAGAACATACAGCCTCAGTCTGATGACATGTCTATACCATTGAGTGGTGACCCTTGGCCCAAAGTGTTTGGTACCAACTACCACACAGCAAGTCTTGTGTTTGAACATGGTGTTCATTACTGACACTCCATGACTAACAGAAAAGTCTAGTAATAACCCATGACTCAGATTCATATCAGGCAAGTAGTTCCTCCTAGTCACAAACCACCAGTCACCATCACTATTCCCCACATGAGTAGTGATGTGTCTCAGTAGAACTTCAAACACAGTAGATGCAGCCATATTTATTTATTTATTTGCTTGTTTATTTTTGTTTGTTTGCTTGTTTGAATGTTTGTTTTAACATGTAGCTGACCTGAAACACTGGGGCCCTTTTTCAATCACAACCTTCTTACAAAGAGTAAATAAGCTCAAATCAACTCCAACAAAAAGATACACTTACACTCTAAAATATATTTAACTTTCACTAAAACAGATATTAGTGCAATAACACAAATAATAAACAACAATTATAACAGATTAGTATACTCTGGTACAACTCAGTTTGTATCCACCAGATTGGAAAAGTATGGCATTGCTTTCTTTTCGAATGCTTACTTAATTATTATCAAGAGAGTGTACCAAAACAAGTACAGTTGGCTCCCATAATGAGAAGCTCTTCACAATCCTTATTTAAGCTTAGTACTGTTGCACATTCATATAGCATTTGGAACAGAATTTCACCACTGATGACCTAAATTCTTAAAAGCACTTAAAGGGTACTGCTGTGAGTAAAACTGAATTCCAATGTATCTAACAGAAGTTTTCAACTTTGGAGTATCGTGCAGGGTTTAGCACTTTGAAAATTAACTTACACGAAAGTAGATTAACCAGTCATGCTTCTTACATTGGACTTTTGTAACAAAACATCTGACTTTGATTTACAGCTTTGGAAGTTTATTTAATAGTTTGCCTGACATCCATACAAACACTGGTAATGCGTATTCCATAAATGAAAGATTTATATGCTTTGCTTTGCTAGGGTTGCCCAGACTTCCTCTGTCACAGTCCTTACGTTCTCTACCATAGTCAAAAAAGCCTGGGCTTTAGAGGTAGCCCTGTTAATATGCATGTTGAAGCTGAGGGTTTACTCAAGCTATCCTCGACAGACTTAGCAGTTTTGTAGATATTTTACGACTGTGAGCTGCTAGACTAGGGTCCTGTAGTAGTCCTGGGTTTAATTCCCACTGCCACCACATTTACTTACTTCCTAATGCTGACCAAGTCACAAAACCAGACATTCCTCCCAAATAGAAACCGTTTGTCCAGTGAGATAACCAGGAAACATTTTTTAAAGTCTTTACTCTTTATGTTAGGTACCCTTCAGGGGCTCATTATTGTCCAGTCTTCCTTGAAGGCTGTCTGCTATTTATATGCCCAAAATACTATTATATCTATTTCTTTTTACAAAATTCACCTTAATTCCAAGTTCAGTTAATGACAGAAAATTTTAAAGTACTAGGTCAGCGTGCAAGAAATTATGTCTGAGTTGTATGTGATTTCCACTGTATCAGGTCATTAGCATCGGAAAAGTCCATGTTGTTTATTGAGTTTTGATTGTATATGTATTTATGAAGAGTCAAAAAAGGAGTGGGTACACCTTTATTCCTTGAAATATGGAGGGCTGTGTCTGGTCAAAAATGATGTAATAAGATCTATCCTTGAAACAGCTAGTGAGCCATTGCAAGTTAGCTTTAGTTCTCCTACCAGTTTCTGATTATTCATGTAATACCACATTTCTGCTGAAGTCTAGAAAAATAACTCCACTTAGCTCCTCTCCATCTAGAACTGTTTATTAGGGGTAGTAAGGTTTTGCAGATTATGACTTGCCCTGCATATGTGTTGCTGGTCACAAAGCAGGACATAGGAATGTAAACAGTTTTTGATCTGAGAAGCTACAGCTTTCTCCACTATCTTGGACAGTACAGGAAGTAAGTGACGAGTTTAAAGAATTCTTCCTCATCTACATGCCCTTGCTTTGGTACTGCATTTGGTATTTTTCAAAGATGACGGACAGTGCCAGTTTTGACAGATGTACTAATAATATTTCCCAAGAGCACTGCATTGAAAGTGTCATAGACCTAGAGAAAGTTTGGTACTATCCATGGTGAGTGAGGTTATCTGTAATGTGGAATTGCACAAAATCACTTATGAACTTTTAAAATAAGGTCCTCCAAAATTTAAAACAAATGGCAAAGCCAGACAGTTACTCGGTAGAGCAGACATTCTCCTGGGTTATTGATACAACGTTCATAATGCTGACAAAATAATATTGTCATAGGAGCAGATGGGTAAACAGTAAATAGTGTAAGTAGTTAATGTGTTTATTAGTTCAGTAAATACCAACTTAAGAAAATGGCAGAAACATGTTAGTATCAGAAGTGAACTAAGACAGATCATATTGTAATTGAATTTAAATGTTTATCAGTATTGTGTGACTGAATTGCATCTTCAACCAATATAAATATACTAAGAAATAAAAAGATATCTGGCTGCCAGACCAGTGCTGTGTGTAAAGGTAAGACAACTGATATGCATTTTCTACCTTTCCACCTACCAGATAAGCTGTGGTTACCTCCCGACTGACCAAAGTTATATATTAAATCTATTCTACTCATCCCTCAAGATAGGAATCCTTACTTTGTCCTTGATGTTTTGAAATAAATATGATAGCAGGAGAACTACAAATATGCTATGGACAGCAAAAGAGATCTAATAGAAATTAAGTCCTGGAATAGGATTATATTCTTCTGATTGATGACAGTTGATCCAGTGCCATTAAGGGTTGTACAGCACACTGTTTAGGAGGTTAGTGCTTCCTATCTCAGATGGCGAAGACATCCTAAAAACAGGAGGCTATAAAAACAAGGACGTAATATACTCTCTGACATGATACAGCAGCCATAAAATAAGTCTATAGCGACATAATATGTATACCTGGAACTGATAAGGGAGACAGAGGACTTAATAGCTAATATGATATTTTTCTTTTTATTGTTTACAAAGGAGATTCTGACATTATAAGAGTTTTTTTTCACAAAGGGTATAGTTAACATACAAGCAGGACTTTAAAAACAGTACTACAGTTAAAAAAATACATGCAACAGATTGACTCAAACCTGAGGAAGGATAAAAGAAGTTAGAAGTCAGCCTTCTAAGTCTGCATTTCTCTTTTCGCTTATTATTTGTTACAGGCTTTTGATGTACCCTATTCTGACTATTGTCACTTTGATATAGTTTGCTTTTTTATGGAAATTTGAGATAAATTATATGCTTCTCTGGACTGTTCCTTGTCATGCCACAACTCTGTACCCATATGTTATATGTAACCAAAAAATTCTGGTTACATCTATAGTTGCTACATTTGCAAAAAAAAAAAAAAAAATCCTATGTATTCCTCAAACGAGGTGAAATTCAGCTTTTCTAATCTCAACAAAGCAAAAGGCGATAGGTGCCAAGTCATATATAAGACCAGTTGCAGACTGCCATTGTAATTTGTCCATCCTGAGCATAACAAGCTCATTAACAACACAAATAAATGACAGTTTCAGATAAATAGCAGTGTTCGACTTGCATGCTTTATGTACACAGTCCTTTGATTTTGTATCTTGGCACCTGCTGTGATAGTGTTTTATCTAGCAGGTTATATGCACAGTCTTTTGAATTCCTAACTGGATACCTGGTGTTACAGTGTTTTATATACCTTTGCTGTTTATGCTGTATACTGTAATAACTGATGTTGGAAATATACCAGAGAAAACTATTAGTTATTGGTTTATTTCCCCCTTTGGACTGTGGAAAGTTTTTTACTGCTTATGATTAACTTGACATATTGCCCCATTTTTAAAAAATATTTTGGAGCCGGATATTACATTTTGAGTCTATACATACATATAACCAATCCACCCTAGAAAACAAAAATGGGAAGAAACTGAGGGTAATGCTGCTCAATGCCAGAAGTCTAAATCTCAAAATGCACGCACTCGAGGCCCTTCTCAGTATGGAGAACATCAATGTCTGTGCTGTAACTGAAACCTGGTTCAAGGCTCCTGAGAGCTCCCCGGCACTATTAGGTTTTACCTCATATCATGCGTTCCGGCCCCAAAACCCGGACCACACCACAAAAGGAGGGGGTGTATCCATATTCATAAAGGATACCCACACCTCCAGGTTGGTGGCAACGCACGAAGCTTCAGAAACCATCCAGGTGCAACTAACCATAGGCAAAACTGCTCTACAAATTGTAGCATGCTACAGGCCACCCTCTCAAACTCAGGAACCCCACAAGCCTTCCTGAAGACACTGGAGGGTATAAATGTATCTCCAAACACCATCATATTGGGTGACTTCAACTACCCGAATATAGACTGGGAACATTACTCAAGCCCTAACTTTAGCCCAACGGTTCCTGGAGTTCATAAATTCAAATGCCATGGAACAGCTTGCCACTGTTCCCACGAGAGGAGAAAATATACTAGATCTCATTATCACAAACATGGGGACAAAATGCTCCACACTGGAAGTATATCCCTCATTGGTGAGATCTGATCATAAACTAATCTCACTGGAAATCCACATCCCGCCCCCACCCTAAACAAAAAAGACCACAGTGAAGAACTTCTCTAAAGCAAACTTCACACTACTCAAGACTGGTGTGGTATCCTTCAAGGCCCCTGAGCCAGTGGAAACCACAACCCAAGCTGCAGAAGCCCTTACAAATGCCTTCTATGAACACCTCCAGGACTGCATGGATCAGGCAATCCCAAATAAAACCAAGACTCTTTCCACAAAGGGCAAACGTCCAGCCTGGTGGACCCCAGCCATTAACAAACTTTACAATAAGAGGAGAAAGCTATTACATGAGAGAACAAAATCCATAAAAGGGAAGTCACCCCTGATCATTATTAGAAAAAAAATATGAGCACTCATAAAATCAACTAAGGCCAATTTTGAGAGAAAAATTGCCATGGATTCAAAGGACAATCATAAGGCCTTTTTCAGCTATGTTAGGAACCTGGGTGGAAACTCCCAGATATGCTCAGAATTAGTCCAAAATGATACAAAAATCACTGAACCCACAGACATTGCCAACATACTAGCAGACAGGTTCAGTGCAAACTTCTCCCCCCTCTCCCCCCCTAAAGGAGAGATAACTATCCCAGCGGACTATAGCCTCCCAGACATCTCAAATGCGCAGGTGAAAGCTGCTCTCTCTAAAGCTAAAAACACAGCATCAATGGGACCGGATAGTGTCCCCGGCTGTGTGCTACATGAGCTAAATGAGGAATTAAACCCGCACATAAGGCAGCTGTTTAATCTCAGCCTTACCACAGGATACGTGCCCAAGGAGTGGCGTACGGCAACTGTGGTCCCACTCCACAAAGGCGGTGCCTCTACGGACCCTGGTAATTACTGCCCCATAAGCTTAACAAGTCTAGTCTGCAAAGCTATGGAGAGGATCATAATGGAGCTCATAAACAAAGATATAGGGGACTTGCAGACATTGGACTCGACCCAGTTTGGCTTCGTCAAGGGCAGATCATGCCTTTTGAACTTGGTCGACTTCTTCAAAACAGTCACCAAGGCCATTGATGAGGGAAAGGCAGTCCATACAGCCTACCTTGACCTTGCAAAGGCTTTCAACACAATACCCCACTTGGGTATTGTAGAAAAACTTACCAGCTTAAATGTAAACCCATATGTCACAAGATGGGTTGCAAACTGGCTTAAGGACAGAACCCACAGGGTTAGAGTTGCTGGCGCTATGTCAGACTCCAAGCCGGTCACAAGTGGTGTCCCACAGGGCTCGGTCCTTGGCCCCCTATTGTTCGGCATCTACTTCTCAGAAGTACAGGCCAACATGGGAGGACTTTGGCTGACAAAGTTTGCAGACGACTGCAAACTGGGCGCCATAGTGGAAAGTGCATCGGACATGGATATCCTTCAGAAGGGACTCACGGAAACAGATAGCTGGTGCCAGAGCTATGGCCTGAAGTTAAACGCCAACAAATGTATAGTCATACCCTTCAGGAAAAACAAGGTAACCCCAAGCTACCATATAGGTGGCAATCCACTAAGCACAGAAGAGGTTATCAGGGACCTGGGGACCCAGGTTGACAGTGGCCTTTCTTTTGACACTCACGTTGCTAAAGTGGTTAGAAAGACCTTCTACATTGCCCACCTGATCATGAAGGGATTCACATCCAGATCTAGTGAGGTCATTGTTCCCCTGTACTCTTCACTTATCAGACCAATGATTGAGTACAATGCCCCATTCAGGATGTATCTCACCCGACATCTGCAGCAATTGGAGAGACCCCAAAAGTTCCTCACCAAAAGGATAAAGGGATTCCAAAATCTGTCATATGCTGCCAGATTGAAGAAACTCCAGCTCTATTCAGTCGCATACTGTCTGCTCAGAGGTGACATGTGCCTGACATACAAGGCCATGTCCAACCCGGAATTAATGGACATGCTCCACCTCAAAAAATCCAAATCCACCAAAACCACTAGAGCAAGCGACTTAAACCTTAGCACGGATATAAATAGGACGTGCTGGAGGGATAGATTTATCACCCAGAGACTCCCCATGCTGTGGAATAAAATCCCGGTCCATGTGAGGCAGAGCACCTTGCTGGCTCTGTTCAAGAGAAATCTTGACCTGTGGATGGGAGATCGTAGGTTTACCCCGGGAATCATCTCTGTGTCACTGCTGGACAAAGGCAGAACAAACTAATGGGCACAGTATTTTTTCATATAAGGGGCGGCGTAAGCCACAAAACTTTGGGCTAGGCTTATAAATGCCTTAGGGCAGATAGTCTAGTATAAACCTATGAACCTATGAACCTATTTGCACTTCATTCATTTGCATTGTAACACATCTGTTTGGTTTCATTTATCAGTGTAAATGAGCTGTATTTTTTTATTTTAATGGCAATTTCCTTGCTTTTACACTTTCCTGTTCAATGTTACTACTTAAAGCTGTTTTTTGTTTGTTTGTTTGTTTGTTTGTTTGTTATAACTGACTTGTAACATACAATTTCCTCCTTAGCAGTTTAGCTCTGATTTTTACTTGATTGTTCCTTTTCCACAGGAAAGCAGAACAGCTCTTCCACTTGTATAATTATTACTTGTACAGCAGAATACGGTCAGAACTTCATATTACAAAATCATTATATTTGTTTGCTATATGTATATCTTCTGCTGCAAATTTCCGATGTTACACCAGAGATATGAATGTAATCATCTGTAGAAGAATGATTAAGAACAAATGAAAGATTTTAGGGATGAAATAGGCATCAGTTGTATCTCAAGTGAATTGGACATTATTATAAATTGCTGTGCAATAGATAGGATTTATATGTACATTTAATTAAATTGCAAGTTTGTAAAGATGTCCAAGGTTTCTAACCCTGCAGTTCCAGATAATTCAATATCTTGAGAGGTGATAAATAAAGAATAAAATGGATTGTAAAGCAGATATTGCAATTATACTCATTCACCCTTTGAAAAATTATATTAAAAAATAATTCAGTCCTGGCTCTATTAGAAGCAGTGACAAAACAGTTCAAAACTAGCAATAAGCATAGATAAGCACACAAGTAATTTAATAAAATGGAACGCGAGTCTACATGAAACAATACAGTTGCATTAGAAATGGCAGTAGTAAACAACGTTTGTTTTAATATTAAGGAAACAGGTTTTGATGTGTGCTTACTGTTCAACTGTAAAGTCTATGCAAAAAACAAATGTGGGCAATATACGCTTTCTTAAAAGACCAGGGAAGTAAATATTTTGGGAAGAAATATCCAGGGAATTGTTATGGCTAGGCTTGTATAGGCCCTAGGGCCGGTAGCGTAGTACCAACCTATGAACCTATGACCCATCATTACATATAGAGAAATATTTACTAAAACCATAGATACATACTCATGCATGCAAATTCACAGACACACACTTGCACATTTATGCATGCACATACACACAAACATATGCACTTTTGCGGTGCACATGCATACTCATATATAACTACACAGCTTTTAAAAAACTGCAAGCAAGAAAAGAGTTTACAAAAGTATTATTTTTCTACCTGCTACTAACATAGCTCACAGAAAAAGTGTTTCAGAGTTATAAAAAATGTAGAAAGCTATAGAAATGTAGATTAAAAAGAGGACTACATACATACTCAGGTAGGATGGCAAGAAGCATATCTATGAGGCATCATCACAGCCATGAGGAAATTGAACACATCCCTGCAACCCTATAGCATTTGACATGACATCTGAATGTGACAACTGTCGTGCTGGTGAACTGGCATGAAAAAATGAATGTGTTGTAAACATGTTATCAACATTCTAAAAACTACCAACACTATGGAGCAATCTGCTGTATCTGTGGCTCAGCTGGATAAAGCTCTGAGAGTGACCCAAGTAACATGGGATTAAAGTGTGCCCCTGTTACCACAGATACTTGGCTGTAAAGTAGGACTGAGCAGGATGCCGATTTAGAGGGATGTAGCCTGCTTCATTAACCTATTGATACCCAACAGAGGCTAGGTGTAACAGCAGTATAGAACAAGGAGCAGGGTATGAATGTCACCAAGCAATGTACACTGTATCTGGATTTGAGCAGGCATAAATGAACACAAGAGTAATGTTTAGCTCTGCAAGCACGTTGCATGGTAGGGATGCAGCAGGATAATGGGAGAAAGGGAATAGTATAATCTCAAATTGCCATCTGGGTGTTGGCCTCCCATGATAAATGAATCATGAAATGGAATGAAATGAATGTGTTGTAAACATGTTATCAACATTCTAAAAACTACCAACACTATGGAGCAATCTGCTGTATCTGTGGCTCAGCTGGATAAAGCTCTGAGAGTGACCCAAGTAACATGGGATTAAAGTGTGCCCCTGTTACCACAGATACTTGGCTGTAAAGTAGGACTGAGCAGGATGCCGATTTAGAGGGATGTAGCCTGCTTCATTAACCTATTGATACCCAACAGAGGCTAGGTGTAACAGCAGTATAGAACAAGGAGCAGGGTATGAATGTCACCAAGCAATGTACACTGTATCTGGATTTGAGCAGGCATAAATGAACACAAGAGTAATGTTTAGCTCTGCAAGCACGTTGCATGGTAGGGATGCAGCAGGATAATGGGAGAAAGGGAATAGTATAATCTCGAATTGCCATCTGGGTGTTGGCCTCCCATGATTGGCTCTCACCAGAAGTGAATAAATTGCCTGACCATTCAACAGGAGGAATGTCTTTTAAGCAGGCACTGAGAGAAAAAAAAACATAGAAAAACAAAGTCAAGGAATAGTCTTTGTAACATTAAATAGGGGTCATAATGTGTATAGTACTATGTCCCAGACTGTTGATATATATACAGCTGCATTTCACCAAAAACAAGAAATAAAGCAGTGTATGTCACACTTACTGAGAGATTTCCCAACAATTGGGTACTGAGGGGATCCGTTAGGAAGAATGGAATTTAGCAGTCAACACCACCTTAATAGCTCTCAACCTACAATCTCCAAAGTGTGGAACACTATAGCTCTTATGATGTGGAACAAATCGACAAAATATGCAACAATTACTAACAGCTTGCTACCAACTTCAACCAGGAAGCTCACAGGATGCTTACAATGTGTCACTTCATATTCATAAAAATGTACTTTGATGAATTGATATATTTCAGTATTATTTACCTTGGATATCAGTTAAAGGAATTCTTAATAAAGAACATTTGGCAGACCTAGTCAGTGCAGAACTGTAAGGAACATGGACTTTTTAAGCCTCAGAAAGAGGAGCTTTCCTCATAATGAAGTACACTTAAAGGCATGGCCAGCTTGCCTATCCTGTGAAAAGGCAGCATCACTCACAGCAATGAGCCTAATGATCCTACCCAGGAGCAGAGTGCAACTTCCCATGGTGTTGTTATTTGCTGTAGCACACATGTAGGCACTGCAAACAGCCATGTTAGAATTTACAAGTTGCCACAGTGAGGGGTTAGATAGAGATACCAAATCTCTGACCCACAGATGATGACCTCTGCTCCCTATTTTATCAGCTGTCACCCTTGAAGAGCAAATAAATAAGCAACTCACCTCCAGGAAATGAATTAGTCAATACAATAGTTAAAAGGAAGGGACAGATCACCAGTACAGGGCTCGAGAAATGACAAAATGTAAAATGTACTTTCTGATTAAAACAAAAAAAACATAGCGGCCTGGTTCTGAAAATGGCAGCTTCATAATCAAATGACAGACAATAACTACTTTGCAGATCTCTGGTAAATATATTATTTACAGCACAAGAGGGTGAGTACAACAGATTAATGCAGACCTGTAACTTTTTTCTTTCAATAGTCTCACACCAATGTTTAAACATATGCTCACTAATGAGCAGAAGTGTTTTTACTTTGCTACAAAAATAACGTCAAAGCAATGATTGTGCAGTCATCCTCTTGTTTAGAAATAGTTGTTCTGATCTGAAACTGAAAATGGCAATATCATACATTTCATTATGGTAGCCAATATAATGGCTATGATGACAAATTTAAAGTGATGACAATTCTAAAATTACAAAGTTAGTTTTCCCAGAATGATGTAGGTTTATACCTTGAGTATTAATACTTTTCACCCTGATTTTCAGCAAATTTATCTTATAACTCTAGTTAAAAAAAACACTAGAAATGCAACCGTACTATGGATAAGGTAATTTCTTTAATTTTTATTTATTGTTTTTTGTTGACTGGGCAAGTACAAATGGACAAGACATATTTTCATCTGAGGCCTGAGGAGAAAGGCTCCATCTCAGAAACTTTCATATAATAGTTACAGTTTTGATAGATCAAAATTATTAAAATCAGATATACAGAATTAAACTATTCAAACTGATGTGTTTAGAGATATGGCTATTTGCAATGTTGTATGTAGAGAGTCAATACAATGTTGATAGAGCAGTAGACTGTTGCAGTACATACATACATTTTTATAGTAGAGGAGAATCCTTGTTTATAACTGTCATAGGTTGGTTAGTACTAGGCTATCTGACACAGTGAGCCATTTGAAGTCTATCCAAATTTCCCATCCCAGAGGTAATAATCAAACCCTGTACCTTGATCTGTAAGGTAAACACCTTAATCATTATGCTATTCCCAACCTCCCAAATGTGTGAATCAAACCCCATACTTTGTGTCTGCAAGGTAAACATATTGACCAATGTGCTAGCCCCCAACCTCCGAACAGCAAATTGTTTTAGGCTTCTATACAGATAGGCTAGTAAAGAATTCTGAGTTATTATGAAAATGATGAATGAGAGTTTATTTTCACTTTATATAGGATGAAAGATGTAAATAATGTGAAGGAGGAGAGTAGTATAGGATGAGAGTGTGACAGCAAGGCATACTATTACTTTAACACTTAAGGTGAATTATAAAGGAGAAGATACTAATTAGTGCATACACCTACAGAGGTGTGGATGAGTTGGCTATGGGTAGAACTAACAGAAAACAGAATTTATGAGCACAGAAGGAGAAAAGTTAGAGATACAATGTAAGATGTCTGTACTTATGGCTATAATTTACCATGTGTCTACGGATGGTGATAGTCACCTCAGCTAAAGCATTGTTAGGGCACTAACTGATTCAGCTAATGTTGAGGATTGTCTAAAATCATAATTGCTGGTACCTTTTCAAACTCTTAAGATGATATTATTATATCACCTGACTCTCATATCCCTTAGCATTATGGATGACAAATAAACTGTAAAGCTAAGTATTGATATATTTGTATGGATCATAGTCCATGAAGATGTATTAAAGTACTCTCCAAAAGAAGGTACTAGTACACTGGTTTCCAAGCACATTTCCCTATCAGTATATAATGTTAGATATAAGTAACTACCAAAACAGAGAATGTTTAACTGTCTCATGAGACGCTCCCTTATTGTGATTTAGAGAGGGTCATTTGCAAGATCTTGTATAAGCTGAAGGAGCACTTTGGTCTTATGGATAGTGTGTATTAGTGCAAGACTTTGGTAAATGATTGCAAATTAATCTAGCATAGACTGGAGAACCCTTCATCCAACTACATACTAGCAGTCATTGTTAGATACATTTGAATCATTAGCCTTGAATGCAAATATCCACAGCCAAAGTAATTCTGTATTCCATGACATTTTTAATGGCAGTCATACTTTGATGAAGATCAGGATGAATATTAGAATGATGGGAGACCAAGGCTGTAGATCTAACAGGTCCTCAACGTAGACCAAGGCTGTAGAGCTAACACGTCCTCATTTGACCTTAGTTTGAACGTTGCATGGGTCTATCTGAACTACTGTAGAACTGAGTCATTCAGAAGAATGAGGAAGTTGAAACACTTTGAAGGGTAGACAACTGTCACCAGTAGCTTCGAGAAGGTTTCATAACTGATGGAGTCAAATGTATTGAAAGAGTAATAAAGCCCATGTACAGATTCTAATGCTCTTTACTATGCAGTTCTTAAAACTGACTTGCAATAAAGATCATGTTGAGTATACTAGAATCAGAATCAGTATCAGAATCACATTTATGGGCCAAGTATGCACACATACAAGGAATTTCACTCTGGTTTCAGTGACTCTCCAAGTATGAATTACATAAACTGCATACATACAACTATTAAGAACAAGACAACGACATACATGTAACTATTAAGAACAAGACAAAAAAAAGATATACATATACATACAAGGTGCAAAGTGCAACTCAGTGCAAGAAATACTGAAATAAACTCTGAAAGAAACAAGTATTAATAATATGTCAACAACACTGCAGAATTCTCGGAGGCTTGGGGAAAAAGAATACCCCAACCTAATAAGCTGAGTTAACCGTTTATGAATGTGATGGCCTGTGGAAAAAACTGTTCTTATATCTTTTTGTTTTGGTACGTATTAATCTATAATGTTTGGCCAATGGTGATAATTCAGAAAGATGGTGGCCTGGATGTGAAGGGTCGGTGATGATTTTCACTGCCCTTTTCATGGCTCTGCAATAGTACAGGTCCTGTAAGGAGTGCAAACTAGCACCAATGATATTTTCGGCAGACCTGATTATTCATTATAACCTATTTTTGTCATGATTAGACAGAGATCCAAACCACACTGTTATAGGTGAGCTGAGAACAGACTGAATGACTGCTGTATAGAACTGAATCAACAGTTCCCATAGGAGGTTGAACTCCCTCAGCTGTCTCAGAAGTACATTCGCTGTTGTGCCTTTTTTATGATGGACCCTACATTGGTCTCCCACTTCAAGTTCTGGGAGATCATAGATCCCAAAAACTTCAAAGATTCCACAACTGACATAGCAGTATTAAATATAAAGAGAGGGGATAATATTGTAGTACCACTCTTAAAGTTCACTGTCATCTCCACAGTTTTAAGAGTGTTCAGCTCCAGATTATTCTGACTACACCAAAGGGTGAGCTGCTCAGCCTCTCATCTGTATGAAGACTCATCACCATTCCTGATGAGCACAATGATAGTTGTATCATCTACGTATTTAATAAGTTTGACAGAGGGGTCCTTAGAGGTACAGTCATTAGTGTAAATGGAGAATAGCAGTAGGGACAGCACACATCCCTGGGGAGCACCTGCATTGATTGTGTAATAACTAGATGTGAAATTCCCCAGGTTTCACTTGCTGTTTCCTATTGGTCAGAAAATTGGTGATCCATTGAAAGGTGGAGACAGGAATGGAAAGCTGGGAGAGTTTCAAGTGAAGAAGTTCTGGAATTAATGTATTAAATGTAGACCTAATGTCCAGAAACAGAATCCTTGCACATGTCCCTGGGTTGTCAAGATGTTGCAAGATATAGTGCAGGCCCATATTAACTGCATCATCCACTGACTGGTTCTCTTGATAAGCAAACTGAAAGGAGTCCAACAAGGGAGCTATAATAGCTGTACTAGAAATGTTTTAAATATACACTAGTATTCTTTAAGACTACAGTGATGGGAGAGAAATTATATAAAGAATATGGGTAGTAATTTTTCCTATCATAGATAATGCAGCAATGGCTCAGTGATTATTTCCAGTCACCAAATTGGGCCTGTGCTTAAAGATGGAAATATGTAACTATTGTGCAGATACCATAGAATCACCATGTTTCTTTTCCAAATTTAAGGAATGAATTTGTTCAGTTTTTATATACTAGTTCCTTAATATCAAAAACTACAGCTTATCCTCCAGTTGTTTTTTTCTTGATCTGCTTAGTGACACATCTTATTTGTTTGGTGACTGAAGCACTTATGAAATATTCTCATGGAGAATATTTTGGGACAGGGCTGATAGTGGCATCTGTCACTGATAATTCCAACTCCAAAATGATACACTTTGATCTTTAATGGAAAACGTAAACTAAAACATACATACATAAACCGATACTGACTATCGGGGTGAGACAGTATTAAAACTGTTTAACATAATTTGGTAACTGTTAAGAATTTCAATTAAACTTTATAATAATTATTATATATTTAGGTCAATGAACTTACCTTTCACAGAAACTCAAAACTGCAAGATGACTTCAACGAAAGTCCATTTCTACAAAGCTTCGGATCACCGACAGTGTTACAGGGTAAAGAACCACTTGGCCACCAGTGTCACCTTTGCCTTTTCCCCAGTGTAGTGCAATCTCGGAATTGGTATATTTAGTTAAGGGGGGGTGTGGCGGGGAAAGGCCCCCACTTGCATGGGATTAAATTAATTCTGTGTAGTTCTTTTTTCCTGGTGGCCAAGTGGCTCTGTACCCTGTAACACTGGGTCGGTGATCTGAGGCTTTGTAGAAATGGACTTTCACTGATGTCATCTCACATTTTTGAGTTTTGGTGAAAGGTAAATTTGTTGATATAAAGTAGACCCATATATATATATATATATATATATATATATATATATATATACACACACACACACACACACACACATATATATATATATATATATATATGTATATATATGTATATATATCTAGATATATATATATAAATATATATATATATAGATATAGATATATATATATATATATATATCCTATGTGTTTGTTATCACATTCTGTGTCCCAGATTTAAGAAGTGGGCAATGCAATTAACTTCTGATTGCATGAGAAGTATTTTTAAGATTACACTCTGTTGCTTAAGACATGCAAACTGATATCACAGTTTGCTCGAGTATAAACATATGTGATGGCAGCTGCGTGTGTGCTGACACTTACTTCACATAGGAGTGAGGACCTGCTATTCTCAGTGAAAGGGCAACGCAGGCTTTTTATTGCCTGTCAGTGATCATTCTCTCCTAGATGCTGTGACCTGGGAGTGAGAATAATAAAATATGGGTATTTGGGGTTTGGAAGCTGGAGGGGGCTTGCTATCATGCAAAAAGTGTTGCACTTTTTTACCTGTTGACTACCAGTCAACAGCAACACACTCTTAGCCAATTAAATCATTCATTCTCTTATCACTGAGGTCAATAGTCAGGCAATAGAAGCCATCATTTAGTCAGCCATCACGTTTGGAGTCTTTGTTTAAATTCTATGCCCCCCACATACACTTGATTCAGCTAAGGAAGGTTAGACATATAATTTGCGTCAGTGCTTGGCATTCTCTTAATTCCACAAGGCATGTATGCCAGCAAGCAACTTCACCCACTGAGTATAGCAGGTAGTTTTTCCTGGTCTCCATCAGATAAACCATATCTGACCATGTCCTTGTACTTCCCAGGTAAACACCACCACCACTCCACCAGAGAGAGGCAAGTTGATCATTTCACTTCACTGTTTCTCCTTTTTTGACTGGCTTCTCCAGTCCTGGGACCACTAATGGAAACTCAGTCATCTGGACCCCAGTCAGGGCTCCATCACTCTACACCATGGAGCCAGACAAAATAATTTTTGTAGTGTTTCATAATGTTTAACTTGCTTGTAACAATATTGATGACGTGTTATGAGTCTGTGTGTATTCAGGTTGTCACGTTATGAACAGTAGTTGTCAAACTATTGTGTGATATGATCCTACATGTTTTGTGGAATCATAGTGAATCTATATCTGACAGTGCTTCTTCTGTCTAGCCTGAATAATGTCATTTCCTTGTTGGCATCCAGGTTATGTATGTCTGAACATAACAACTAGAGCCATAAATGGTGATTGTAGCCTAGAATATGCTACAGTAGTCATGTTACTTGGAATAAGTCCTGCATCACATTTATCAAGGTTGCACTGCAAGTCCACAGTCTTGCCCAGCCATTTGTTTTGCAGTCACTCATATTTCTTTGAGCTTCTCCCTTAGGTTGTTGCTGAGACTTTCTCTTGGTATAACGTCATCTTATTGAGCTCTTTTTTTTTTTAATAAATCTTGAATATTTAAATACCTGGCTATTTTAAGATAATTATCAAACTTTGGTGCAAAGGACGGCTTTGAATAATCCCTTTTTTGGGACAGAATCATATGATGATATTGACTTTTCCATTGACACGATGTTACACAGAAGGCAGGCTGTAAATCTGACCTAGTTAGCACATAGGATTAATATTGTCAGCTGTTAATGAGCTGTTTCCTGTAGTTCAGGGTACAGGATTTGATTACTTCGACCCCTATTTGCCTACTTTCAGACAATTAGTAACTCACTTAATCAGGCGGCCACGGTGGTGCAGCGGTTAGCATTGCCGCCTCACAGCAAGATGTTCTCCGGTTCGATTCTCGGCTGGGCTGCCTTCTGTGTGGAGTCTGCATGTCCTCCCTGTGGCCGCATGGGTTTCCTCCGGGTAGTCCAGTTTCCTCCCACATACCAAAGACATGCTGTAGGTGGATTGGACACTCTAAATTGGCCCTAGGTGTGAGTGTGTGCCTTCTGTGGAAGGTTGGGCACTGGGCTGGCAACTCAACACTATAAAACTCCATGCCAATAATGATCTGCTGTGGCGACCTCTAACTGGGAAAAGCTGAAAGAAGAAGAGTAACTCACTTAATCAGTCACTAACCAGTCACTGCTCTCAGGTTGCCCCGAAAAGGGAATTTTATATCCCTGTGGACTTACATGGTTAACAAATGAATAAAATAAAATAAAATTACTAAAAATTAGTAAAGTTACTAGCAAACATTTATCAGCTTGAGCATGGCATCATAGATTTAAAAAGTATGTATAACTTTAAAGCTAATACTAAAATAGTTTAGAGCCACATCTCCCAGGCAATGTCTTACAGAATTTCTATTTCAGAAAATATTTCAAATCCTTGTATGAAATCACTGATTGGGATAGTACTATACAATGACTGCATAGCAGGGAATGATGCAGACCTCCATAGATGGAATGCTGGATATTTGGGCTCACTGTGTTAAGGAACTGGTAAGATGCAATCATTTGTTGAAAAGACCATGTAGCTGACAGAACTAGCAATTATTGCCATTTAGGAAAGTTCCCTGTTGCCTTTCAAGGAGTAAGTTTAGTGTTGCCAGTCCAGAAAAAAAATGTCATGCAAGCATAATAGGGTTTGAAGGATGGAGATACAGTGGAAGCATCAGGTGTGAAAAATGAGAAATGTTTTCTTTCAGGTCTTGATTTTGGATAGATAGGTACCCTACCAGTGTCTGTTATATGTATCAGTGATGTTGTGCGGATGGGCACTGTGTCTATGATGTGATTTATACTAGGATCTGCATTTTGATGTAATTTCTGGTTTTCCTGTGTGACCTTTATACTCATTGTTTTAGTTTGTTAGTTGGGATATTTTGCAGACACCCTAATGTTTATGGATATCAGTTGGGTACGACAACTCTGTGTTTCCAAAAGTCAAACATTCCTCTTATGCTGTACTGATGATACCATAAGAAGGCAGAAGCATACATGTCCACAGCTAGACGGTTTGGCTTTATTGGCCTGAAATTGTCCATAAACAGACTTAAAGGTAAAAGTAAAAGAAAAAGTCATAGACATTCAGAATTGCCATTTAGCTGAAACACCTAATATCCTTAAGGAGTAATTTGCATATATCCCATGTTGTCTGTGATACAAGAGGTTTAAGGTGTCACACAGTGGAAAGTTTAGCTTTGCTAGATTTTTCTTTTTGTATTTTTAACCAATTGGTTTTCCTGTGTGACCTTTATACTCATTTTTTTTTTTTGTTTGTTGAGATATTTTGAAGAGACCCTAATGTTTATGGATATTGGTTGGATACGACAACCCTGTGTTTCCAAAAGTCAAACATTCCTCTTATGCTGTGCTGATGATGCCATAAGAAGGCAGAAACATGCATATCCACAGCTACAGGGGTTTGGCTTTATTGGCCTGAAAGTGTCCATAAACAGACTTAAAGGTAAAAGAAAAAGTCATGGACATTCATAACTGCCATTTGGCTGAAACAGCTGATATCCTTAAGGGGTAATTTGCATATATCCCATGTTGTCTCTGATACAAGAGGTTAAGGTATCACAAAGTGGAAACTCTAGTTTTGCTAGATTTTTCTTTTTGTGTTTTTTAACCAGTTGGTTTTCCTGTGTGACCTTAATACTCATTGTTTTCATTTTGATGTGGGTGCAAAATGCAACTAGAATACTGAAGGTGCATATTTTACTACTAAAACTTTAAATTATAAGCCTATAATTCTTTCTTTATTTCAGTACCTGACACTGGAAAATATCAAAAGTAATAAACCACTGATCCAACCATTATAATATGTTTATTACAAAACAACAATGTTTTCAAGCCACTCAGAACTCTTAATCAGTGTTAAATTGAAAGCATTCACTTCCTATTTAAAACCTCAGAGCTTTATTGCACACCTAAATCATTAGGAATAACCGTAAACAGGGACTTAACATCCAAAGTAACTAAAATTACATCTTCTATATTCATATCATTCTTAATTTTAGCCATTGGTTCAGGGCAGTTAGAAAATAGCTAATGTATTTAATATAACTATCACTATAAGACAAGAAACTATGAAGTTCACTCTCTATATATTTAGACAAAGGTGTGGTAATGGAACAAGAAAAGTACAAACCCTTTTCTTTTTCCACTGAGGAAAGCCATGTCAGGCTGAAACTGGTCTGGATTATTGACTTGTTCGATATGTATTAAAACACTTAAGTTTTAGTGTTGCTGTAGTTTTGTTGCTGATATATACTGAGTTTTGTGCTGGCATTTTTTCAGTTATAGATCGCTCCTGATGCAAGTTTCTTTATATACACCACAGAAGGTCTTGAAAGGAAAGTTTGCCGTTCTTCTTGTGACAGACATACTTGCATATACCTCAAAATATACTCAACACTGACAACACTACCAAATTCAAACAACTGCTGAGGAAACATCTTAAAAACACTTGGCTTTGCTCCTGCACAAATCCTGGTTAGCTGCTCTAAATAGCTTGATTCCTCATACTCCTCGCTTATCTCGCTCCCCCTTTTTCTTCACATAACTTTCTTCTTCCTCTATACTCCTTCTTTCTCCCCCTTCATTGTTTGCTTCTATTTTTATCTCCTAGGTAACAGTTTAGTCAGCCCTTGAATCTTTTTCATTCAGTTGGTCACAAACATTCATTAATGTTCATCCTATTTAAACTAATTTCAATTTTTTAGACTTATCTTAACTATTTGTTAGTTCATATTAATTTCTCAACATGTAGCCTGTTTGAACATTGTACTGTATACATTATGTACTCTTAAATATTTACTCTACTATGACAACATAGTACTCTGTGGAGCTTTTCTCCCTGGGCCTCCACTGAAAACAGGTTATTTTTAGGCCCAGTCGGATACTCCCAGTACACGAATGGAAATACAATAAAATTAAATAAAATAAATAAACTTTCTTCTTAAAACATCTTTATTTCCTCTATTACTAGTAGTTCAGGTTATTTTATTAGATTTTGGGGATTTATGAATGTTACTTTATACCCTACCCACCCTACAGTCTAAAATGAAATCCCTTAGATGAAATAAATATCATTCTAAAATCAGGTTTGTAGTAACTTTTAATTTATACACTAAGTTTTTATCCACAGTTTATGATCTTCCACATTGCAATTTAAAACCCTAAAATTATTTCTCTTTTAGTCATTATCCTTAAAACTCATTTCATGGTCTTCCTTTTTTCGGTTGTTATGGACCTCTGGTATCGTGCAGGCTTACATACCCCTGATGTGCAAGATGCAGTGTTTCTGTTCACAAAATGTGCTTTATTCACACTTTCTCGGTATCAAATAGTAGCTCAAATTCAACCTAGTCAGATTCCCTTTAGAGGAAATTCAACAAAATTTCAGTAATCTCGACTTAACCAATGCCTCCAATAAATTACACAAACCTTGTTTTAAATTGTGCATATCTTAAAACACATTGTCTTCATCTTCAGGCCTCACAGAGTCAGAAGAAATTCTTTAATTCTAAATATAAAACAACAAAGAGAACTTCACTTCCTTTCATCATTACTTAATTTTCAAGTCGCTTAACTAAAAATGATGTGCAGCAAAGAAGTTATACATGCAGTCTGAAAGTCGTTTTTTTATTTGTTATGTAAGTGATTCTGTCATTACGTACAATTTTCTACCAAACAGGCAATGGTTTTATATCTTTCCTTTTTCATGTTGCTGCACCCATTATTGCTTAACACTAACCATATATAATACAGTCTCCTTAACCTAAATATAGCTTCAATTATGAAAGATCACTAGATATTGCTTGTTTGGCAGACAGCATTTATTTCTTAACATACTATCATCATTAAAAAATATATTTACAATGTGCATGAGCATTCTATCTTAAAGTTGTAAATATATACCAGGTAAAATGCATATATCAAAGAAAACCGATAACTCGTTTAGAAAATAAAGGACTTTTTATAAAATCAGTCAGTTCTACACAGTTCTTTTCAGTTCATTTTCAAGTCAGATTTACAGTAGCCAAATCATCAGAGCCCCCCCCCCCCATTGTTTATTTATCTTTCTACTTCTACATATTTAATCTTCCAAGTTCAACATCTTCTTACCAAGGTACTTTGCCAAGTTTAAAATAAAACAGTTCTCTTATTAGTTAATACTTTTTGCTATTCATACTTTACTGATTTTATCTTCTTTACTTTCTTCACTCCTTTGGCAAAAAAATAATCAACGTGATGTTTATTTTCTTTCTTCCCCCAAGCTGTTATGTACTTAAAATTTGCCACACTATTTTCTCATATAGGGGCATTACATATGGCACCTCAAAATATTATGCTTTAAGGGGTACATACCCTTCTAAGGATATGATTACTATAGTATTTTATCTTCCCAATCCATCACACTGAATTTCTACCTGTTTATATTATAAAAGTTGTATGCCACAAATGTCTAAGTTGCCAGACTGCCCACTTCAGGGTTAACCATTCCCATTCTACTGGTCAGTAAAAGCCTTCAGCTTCCACAGTTTTCTTTTCTTTATTTTATTCTAAGACAATTGATCAATGTTTCATTGTTGGGGTTGTTTGCACAAAAGCAGCTTTTGATGTGTTTTAATATTTATAAGCAACAAATTATGAAAAATTAGAAAACTGTAAACCTAAGTACCATCTCATTATTACTTTTGTCCATGCCATTGATTTGCAATATCCTAGTTTCCAGTTTCTCTTCTTTTTCCCTTTTTTAGTGCAAAGACTGATTCTATTAGTGGGGAAAATTATCTCATTAGCACATATATGGTATGGAATGTCACATATCTTGCAGCCTACACATATCTTGCACTCCAGAGCATTTGCTGATAAATAAACTTAAAAAGCACAAAACAAATGTAAATATTTTGCGAACAATAAATGCTATTAAAACTATACAAATAGCAATGTTATCAATAAGAAGTATTCCTTATAGTGATAATACTTAGCCCATTAATAGGGCAGGATTCATGAATGCCAACATTAAATGTACACGAGCTGGATTAAAGAACATCCCTGTCACATTTCTCTTACACTAAGTGTACATGATCTGCATTCAGGAACATCCCTATCACATTCCTCCTACACTGTGTACGTGATCTGCATTCAAGAACATCCCTACCATATTTTTGCGCTGTCTATTCACTCAGAAAAATTAGACTGTGTAGACATAGTTTATACGTTGTAGTAACTTATATTAATCTCCTTTGATATTTAAGGTTGCGAGAAAAACAGTAGGAAAACTAAAATTAGGAGGAAGAAAGTGAGAGTTATGCTTGTGTTGTCTTGTCCCTCAGAATGGTGTATACTTAGTATAGATAGTTAATGAATCCAGCATAGTCTTTTCCATAAATGCTGTATAATACACAAGAATTCCATCTTATATTTTTATAAATTTTTACAAACAATTTTCAGATCTTGGAAACAGTACAACCTAGATATATAGTTTTTAAACATTTTTGTTAACCAGACATAAGCTTTCACATGAAATATCAACAAGATATTCTTCTATAAGTGCACATTTAGTGAGATATTTACAAAAATGCATTTCTTTATTTGTCTTTGTTTAACGGCAAAGTCCAACTGGGTAATACCCATTTTCAGTAGAAGCCCGGGGTGAAAAGTTTCATTTGATTACACTGCATTATACTAAGTTCCAGTTAAACACAGAGTAGTTACATTCTATTTACATTTATATAAAAACAGTAGTTACATTTATACATTCCAAGATTTTACAGAGGTAGAAGTTACTAAAGAGAAAGCCCAGCTCGTACAGGCAGCAGTTATGCATAAAAATTGTTTTGTCATTTTAGTGAGAGGTTGAGTATTCTGTTTAGGGAGAGTATTTAGAGAATATCGTATGGTGAACACAAAGTCTTAAACGTGTGATGAGCAGGTGCAGGAACAGGATTGGTTAAGATTTTATTTAAACAGTGGTTTAAAACTATTGAATTTGTCAGAGAGTTTTATTTGTGTGAGGATACTATTCCAGAGTTTAGCAATGTTCTGGGAGTGGAACGAGTCTCCTGCAACATTATTTGACTTATTTGTAAGTAATAAGAATTTGTTAATAGAGCGGAGGTCCCTTGATAGACATTAGGGCAGCAATAAGTTTTGTAGTGCAGGTATTTTTCTGGATGATTAATGAGTCTGTGTGCTGTAGTTAGTTCTGAATATGTTAGGTAATTGTATAATTCATGCCAGCTTAATTGCTTAAGCTATGACAATGGTGGTTCCTATGAGGGAGATTGGTGGCAAATTTAGCTATTTTATTGTAGCAGGAGGTAACTTTCTTTCTTGGGGTATTCTTTAAGTTTGCTAGGCTAAGAGCAATGTATAAAAGAGTTGGCAGTAAGAAGGTGATGGCTAGAGTTTCTATTGCAGTATCTATAAGGAATCCATTGATCCTGTAAAGGGTCCCTAGTTTCCGCTGTGTAGATTTAATGGTGTACATATGTGGAAATATGAAAACACATACTTACTTGTATAATTAGCAAAACAAATAATACTGGATACCTCAAAATATGTGCAACTTATACTGCAAATATCAGAGACAATTTTCTTCAACAATATCAAAGGTTTCCCCTTAATATCATGGAACAGTTTGTAAGTCACTTGTTTTTTGAAGTAGTAAGAACATGTAAAAATATCTTTTATTTTCATAATTGCTAACAAACAACTAGCAATATTTCCAGCATAGTGTGATATAAACCAGCAAACAACTAGTAATAGTTCCAGTATAGTGTGATATAAACAAGCATTTTCAGTGAATTGTCCTGTCACACATTGGTGTTTCACATCATATACGTCAATAACATGTAGTTTTCTCAGTTATGAAAGTATGAATATAAATTTGAAAACATTAATAATAATCATAATGTCATTTCATTAATAATTCTTTGCCTTCTTAATACTTTCTGCTATTAACTCGTAAGTCACTTAGTTAAAGAAGCTAGGCCCAAAAAAGTTCTAAACACCATAAGGCAGCATGGGTGTGAACCGGAAGTATACAAAAAGGCATTCTAGGCTTCAGTGAGTTAGGATGTGGTATGTCATATAAACCCCCTAGAAATTATTTATTCAGCAATACCCTTTACTTGACTTAAAGAAGCTTTGAATATTAAAGATTCTAAGACTTTAACGTTATGCCCTTCTTGAAAATCTAAAAATGTTAATAAAGTTAATGCTAAATGATGTTTGCAGGGATTAAGAGCCTGCCCAATGTTATGGTATTAAACAATGTTTTAAATTATATAAATGCTTTTCCAATCTCTGACCACATAGGATTATATAATTTAAGTATGCCTCTCAACAGTAGTCATCAGATTGCATCATATAATCTTTCAGCAACTAAAAATTTACCAGTACTCCATGAAATCCAGAAAATATTGCAATAAATTGAAAGTTCTCAGCTGTTTTACAAATTCAGTCTTTTTTTCTAGATTATTTTCCTATGACATCTGTCAGGAATGTCTTGACAGATTCAATGTTATCAAATATTTACACTTCCCACTTTCTATATGATCTTGTTTATTCCAGGTAGATGGATATATCAAACTCAGCCTAAGAATTAAGTTTTCAAAAAAGCAGACTTGATTTAATTTCATTCCTGCCATTTGGGAATGTCGCCAGTGGCAAGGGAAATCTACTTTTTAAGAATTAACTCCTCCTTCCAGCAATTTTTTTTTGTAATTTTCCCATGCCTTTCTGTTGGAAACTTCTGGGATCAAATAAGTTCTTGCTGCATCATTCCATTATAGAGTCATGTTCATGATACACATTAAATAGATTCTCAAATTCCAATATCAGTACACTCAAGTTTTTTTTTTGGATCATCGTCTTATTGTCCGACAGATATTGATGGATTCCCATATATTTCCTTTACCTATGACATCATGACACCATTACACTGCTTATAAAGCTATCCATAGCCTCAAAAGAATTGTTGTTCTTTAAACCTTGTATGCATCTATCTCATTGATTCCCACTGTGAGCCCACCCTGCACATAACTCCCCTCCTTGTTTTTATTTCTCATCACTAACCCACTTGCACCTTCTACCCCCTGTCCCACACTGGGTTCATGTCAAACCAATGACATGTTAAAATATCGAAAGTCACTACATCGAAACGAAACCATCGACAGTTGGAAACATCGACAGTACATGTATACGAAACTACAGCGCTAACATGGGTCCTGCAAGGGGGACATAGTATGGGTACAGTATCATATCATATCCTGTACTTCCCCCTTGCAGGACCCATGTTAGCGCTGTAGTTTCGTATACATGTACTGTCGATGTTTCCAACTGTCGATGGTTTCATTTCGATGTAGTGACTTTCGATATTTTAACATGTCGTTGTTTGACATGAACCCCCCACACTACCTACAGACCTAGCTCACTAAGTCCAGCAATTCCTCACACATAACTTGGCCTCTCTCGCATCCTCATTCCCTCACCCACACAGTACCTCTGCCCTCCCCACCCACACGTACACACATCCAACTGCCTCTCTTATCCAATTCTTCACTCTTTTACTCTATAGCACCTGCATTAACCCTTAGTTACCCTATATTCTAGATCTCACCTTTTTTTCTAGGTAAATATTGCTCACTGACAAGTCAACAGCCTCACCTACCCACTGCTCGGTTGGAACCTTCCTGGAATATAATCCTACCTGTGGTGCTTGTACCCCTGTGTTACATACGTCCTGATACCTTCAACTTTCCACTGTTCAACCCAGCCTGTTTTGATACCATAGCTTGTATTATAGGAGCACATCACTGTACCACTCTTTCTACTTTTACCTATCTCTGTCACCCCCCCCTGCATTTTCTTGCTCAACATCCTCATGTACTACCAACAGCTCCCTGCCTGCTG
Source organism: Protopterus annectens (assembly GCF_019279795.1). NCBI lineage: Eukaryota > Metazoa > Chordata > Ceratodontiformes > Protopteridae > Protopterus > Protopterus annectens. The sequence goes on from NC_056732.1 coordinate 947,667,545, forward strand.
CTTGCCTCCTTGTCCATCTCTGTACTCTTTCTCCCAGCCAGACCTGCTTTCCTCCTTATCTTTACTCCCCTGAACTAGCTAAACAAGTTTAACTTTTACTCCGACCTTTCCCTACTGTCTCTTCCCTGCTTGTTAGATGGTTTCTGTTGCTGTTCACCTTCTCCCAGTGTTGCCCATACCTCCCCGATATCTTAACCCTATCAGAAACCTAGCGAAAACCCCATATCAGTAACAAAGAAATATTACCATCTGGCTACAATATCTACTGTAATGACAGACTCCCAAGGAAAGGCGGCAGAGTTGCCATTCTCTACTCAAATAATCTTAACCTCTCACCTATAACCATCACTACTCCCAACTTACACCCAGCTGAGCTACTTATTCTCAACTGCCACCTAAATTCCCATAAAAAAATTTGCCATTGCCTCCATATATATTCCTCCAGGAAATAATATTCCCACCCTCGAGCTTATTCTGTCCTGGCTGTCCCAAAACATACAATATGACATGCTCATCCTCGGGAATGTCAGTACTGACTGGCTAAAACTTTCATCAGACTCCCCACAACTCTGCATTAACTTACAGGAGTTCATCCAACTTATTACATCCCCCACACGCATGAGCAAAACCTCATCTACTAATCCTATAGTAGACTGGATCCTTACAATCACTCCACACCTCTACCACAACCCCTGCAAGCAACCTGAAAGCTTAAGTGATCATCTTCCAACCTACATCCAAAGATACTCTCCCCAGTCACCCAAATCTTACTGTTATCAGGAATGTCACAAACTCACTAACTTTAATACCAACTCATTTAACTCCACACTGGGTAACATAAAACTGGTCCTTTTTCCAGCAACTCCCCCTCAGTGATGCTGTTCTTACATTTAATAGAATTTTTCTAGATATTCTCAACTCACTAGTCCCTCCTCAGAAAATCCAAACTAAAGCCAACTATGCCCCCTGGCTCTCCAAAGAAACCCAAGCTCTAATGCACAAAAGAGATAGCCCTCCTCCAAAACTATAAAGAGTGACATAACCTCACCAAGAAACTAGTCAATAAGGATAAAAAATCCTTCTACAACTCACCTCAATTTGACCAAATATCTAACCCACAAAAATTCTGGGCCACCCTAAACAAGGTCCTCCACCCTGGCAACCCATCCACCCCCTCCCCATTCCCTAGCAATACCCCACAGGAAACTGCTACCCTCCTCAATACAAACAAATCTTAACTCTAACCCTTCTCCAACCATCCCTACTCCAACAAACAACACCCTCTTCTCCCTGAGACCCGTCCCCACAGCCTATATTAAATCACTCCTGCTTAAACTCAAACCTTGTTCTCCCTCTGCAGTCACCTAACACCTGTCTTTCTCAAACTTGCTGCAGAATCCATTGCCTACCCTGTATCCCTGCTCATAAATAAATACATTCAAGAAGCCACCATCCCTGACATTTTGAAAGCCTTTTACACCATCCCACTGCATAAAGGCAGTTAATTCTACTGACCCATCAAACTACAGACCCATAGCCATACTTTCCCCACTATTGCAAATACTTGAACAGTGCATCCATACTCAACTACTTAATTTTCTCCTTCAGGAAAACCTACTGACTCATACCCAGCATAGTTTCAGACCAGACCACGTACCTCTACTGCACTGTTGGCTTTTACCCACACAGTAGCTGAGGCGAGAGACAACAACAAACTTGTATCCTCTCTTTTCCTTGACCTCTCCAAAGCTTTTGACACTATTTCCCATGCCTTACTCCTCTCTAAACTCAATGATCTAAATCTCTCCACTACATCTCTTACCTGGTTTACCAGTTATCTTTCCAAAAGGCAGCAATCTGTCAGATGCCTCACTTCCTGCTGCTCATTTCTACCCATAAAATGTGGTGTCCCCCAAGGATCCATCCGAGGCCCACTTCTGTTTAATATCTTCATAAACAACCTCCATACTTCCTGTAAACAGTCCACCCTCATTTAGTACGACAACAATTCTATGCTTATTTCCATCTCTGACAACTTATCTGACCTCCACACACAAAACCAAGACTCCTCACTGTCCACTGAAACATTGCTCACCAAAAATCAGCTCATCTTAAATCCAAAAAAACTAAACTCTTACTATTCTTTCCTAGACCTCTCTCACCACACATCCTTCTTTGTCATCACATCCCTTGACAAGACCACCACCCTAGCCGAGCCTCACACAAAGCTCCCAGGCACAATTATTGATGATGAACTTAAATTTAATCTCCATATTCAGCAAAATATTTAAAAAAAACACCAAAAACTAGGTCTACTTTACCGAAATAAGAAATTTCTTAACTTAGAAGCTAGACTCTCCATAGCTCAATCTCTCCTCCTTCCCTCCCTTCTTTATGCAGCCCCTGTTATCACTTCCATTCACTCCACATATCTTTCCAAACTCCAACAAACTTACCATAAAGTAACCAGATTTGCTACTAACTCTCTACACAACTCGCACCACTGCCTGGCACTCACCTCTCTTAAATAGCTAGAATTCCCCCAACTACTCCAAATGTCTCCGTTTCAAATCATACACTCTATACTATACAAACCTACTTCCTGCCTCTCTCTCTCCTACCTGGTATCCTATTTTACCACAAACCATACTCTCTGTACATCAAATCAACAATTCCTTCACATTTATAAACCCAACAAATATTTTGGAAAACTACTTTACAAATTCAACCTAGCCCAAGCATGGAACAAACTCCCCTCACATATAAGAACCATCTCCCACCCTAAGCACTTCAAAAAGGAGCTCAGACTACATTTACTTAGCATAAAGTCTTGCTCCTGTTATGACCCTACCTAACCCATTACTTCTCCTCACCCCCCACCCCAAGCCAGGAATAAACTCCACATAGTTAGGTTATTACAATGACATAACATACCTCATACCTAGCTCTATGCAAACTTTTGTTTTTTTTTTTTTTTTTGCGGTATTGTTTCATTTCATTTCTATTTTTCCTGTCTGCTACAAGGAAGAAAAAAAAATTGCTGATATAGCAACTACTATCATTCTAAGCTTTGTATTCTTATCTTGTTCACATTTTGTTTCTGTACATCCTAATTATCTGTAATTGCATTGAATTTCAAAACTGCTTTTTGAATTGTGTTGCGACTAATTATTAACTATGTGAAAATTTGTTTTTGTGTCTGTAAAATCTCTGGAACTTTTTTGCTCAAGTCTCCACTGAAAATGGGCCTGTGGCTCAGTTGGACCACCCTGGTTAACAAATGTCAAATAAAATAATAAATAAATTATCAATAAATTCAATAATGTTTTTTCTAGTATTTAAAATTAAGGTTTCAATAAATTCTCACATTGTATATTATTCTACAGAAAAATCTTTCATGTTACTACAATTCTCAGCTCCTTTGCTTCATAGGGACCTTAGCAAGTATGGGGACAGTAGAACATGCATCATTCTTCATAATAAAGTACCTCTTTACTGGTTGTAATAAAAATAATGCCTATTCTGTTCATTTATCCTTACTTTTTATTTAGTTAAAATATTTAGCTGTTTGCTATTGTATCCAGACATGTTACTTCTCTTACTAGATTTATTTTACTTTTTTATTGTATCTCATATATTAGCTCATAGGGTAAGCACAATGCTGGTACCTCCCAATAGACCTATAAGGCCAATAATATACGTCACAGTCCAGATTTCCTTATTTAAACACTTGTATAACATACTTCACAAAGTCTGATTATATCTTCTCCTCAGCTCATCAGTCTGGCTAGTAAGGTGAAGTACAATTTGTTTTAATCCACAAAAGACTGCATAATAGTTTAGGTCATGCTACAGTGAAAGTTGCTTGGCCTGTTAAGAGTCAATTTCATACTCCTCCTCTTCTTCATGGTTCCAGTCTTAATACTTCCTAGGAAATTTTTAGCTTTTTTACAGTATGGAAACACATCATTTGAGATTATTAATTAAAACAGTCACACATGAATAAAATTAAATATGCACTTGATCCTTTGCAATGGTCATACAACACCTGTTCTAAGCTTCTTGAAGAGTTATTCTGGTATTAGGAAACAGTGAAAGGATACCTAATATACTTAATTAACATTGTGATAAAAGTCTTTTAATTCTTATTGCATACATCACCAGTAAAAAAATACAATCTTTAATAAGTATACTCAAACCTTCACAGACAGCTGAAGATGTATTATGCATGGTAATCAGTACCAGACCTCAATAATTAACTGAAAACATTAACATTATAAAGCACTGCAAGCCTTATATAGCAGTGTAATATGTCCTTTATACTCTTCTATCATACATCCCCACTGAATTCCAGAAAAAGACCATTCCTTTTGTTGCTCCTCTTTGAAATCCCATTTATAACTTTCTAGACCTACTTGCATCATGACTGAATGTTTCTACTTCTAGTTTTCTGATAATGAAAACAGTTCATTATCCAAAGGATAAAGAGTTCCTTTCTATAACTCGATTTCTTTCCCTGACATGGCTATTGCAAAAATTTCTGTCCTCATTTTATTCACTATATTCTCAAAAAATGGAATGGTGATACAAAAATAACCACATAAGGTAACTTGGAAACTGATTTAACTTCCATTAATACTTTTTGTTCTTGACCTTGAATTTCTACATCCTCTACTTAAAATGAATGCTGGTTCCCAATAATAAACATAAGCTAATGATTTTCCAGCTCACTGTTCCAGTACAGGGATGTTGTCCTGTCTCCATAATCATTCTCTGACACATTGTATGCAAAACACAGTTATTCCACTGCCCATCCCCAAAACGAATTACTATGAACCTTTACATTTCCAGACAGATTTGTTTCAATGGGCTTTTTTAGTTTTTAGTAATGCATGCTGACCCTAACCCTAGCCCCAAAAGTAAACCTAAAAACTGCTATTTCGACAAAAGTAGGTTTGAATGCTGTAGTGAGGTTTTGGTTTAAAAATGCAAAAATAAATAATTTTCTCTTTGCAATCATTTGTAAGCTTGGTGCTTTGGGTGTTCAATATTCTGAATCTTTGAATTGATTTGTCAGTCTTTTGCTTCCCTTATTTTGGCATTTCGATAATTCAGAATAAATGTGTGTATACATACAATATATTTAGGTGACATTAATGCAGTCAATGGTCACAACATCCCTGTAAGCTTACAAACGATTGCAAAGAGAAAATTATTTATTTTGCATTCCCATCTTACTGTGCCCTTAAGTGTCTCTTATCTCTACTCTCCCCTCGAAGCATCTTAAATCTCCCACTGCTAAGCCTCTCACCTCCCTGCTACTCTTTCCACCTGATACTCACCTGTTACCTCTCTATCTCACTGATTGTCTCTCTTGACACAGGACTCCTTGTCTCATCCCACTCCGTTCGCCCTGCGGGCTCACTCTGCTCCCCTACCCTGCCCCCTATTCCCACCCGCCCCCACTACTCCTACAGTTATTCCACCAAGACCACACCCCCTCTATCACTGCACCAATACCAGTGCTCACATCATTATCACACCACACCTTACACATCACTATATAATTAGTCACACCCACCTCTAATTAACTGTCTCATTCACACCCATCTCCACAGACCTCACCACACCAAATCACCTCCCACACCACTCACTCTATCCCCTTACATTAACTCCACAATGCCAACATCCCACTTCCAACTCTATATTCAACTACTTCTATTCCTCACACTACTTCCTTCTCTTTTTCTACCTATTTTTTAACCTCTTATGAACAACCACTCTATGCCTCCACCCTCTTTCCCTCTAAACATACTTCTTTACTACCTCTAGCCATTACTGCAATATCTCTTAACATTACATCCACACCCAACTATACACTTCCCAAATATCACAGACTAGCACCAATTAAATATAACAATCCCAATAATAAAAACCTACCGTACTACTATTATAAGTTACTTTACCACAAACATATCACATACCTTCACTCCCTACTAGATGGTGACATTCATCCAAACCCTGGTCCTAACCATACCTCTTCCACTGATAAATGTACTCTAATTGCCAGTACCTCCATAACTCCCTCCAAAACTGCAAACTCCCTCCTTATAGCACATCTTAATATACGCAGCGTTAATAATAAAATCCCACACCTCCATGCCCTCCTAGATGTCCACCACTTTGATATCCTATGCCTATCTGAAACTTGGCTAAAACCCACAGTCAATGATAATGAAGTTACCCCTCCTGGTTATAATATCATCAGAAGAGACCGTACTGCCAAAAAGGGAGGAGGAGTCGCAATCCTCTATAAAACCAAACTACAAACCAGCACTATAGATCTTAACCCACCTTTAGACAATTCAGCTGAATTACTTATCACTAAACTCCAGGTCAACCCTAATAAAGCTATTAATGTCAGCTGTTTATACCTACCACCAGGAAATAATATTAATACCCTCGAAAATATCCTAAATTGGTGTTCTATTAACCTCCCACATGAAACAATAATCTTAGGAGACTTTAATATTGACTGTCTGTCCTGTAGCAGTAGTAACCCTTCCACCCATATTAACTTATATGGCTTTACTCAAACCATTAACTCCTCTACTAGAACTCACAAACCCACCAACAAAGAAACTACCTTGGACTGGATACTTACTAATAACCCTCTTCAAACCTACAATGTAGGGATCCTCCCAGATGATCTAAGTGACCACTCCCTAACCTACTTTATCAGATCTAAAACCAACCCCACTCATTCCAACATTGCCAGGACTGTTTGCTGCAAAAAACAGTTTAACCATGATCTATTTCTGACAGAACTTAAACAATGTAATTGGTGTCCACTAAAACATCTTCCACTTGATGAAGCAGTAGCCTATTTTAATACCACTTTCTTATCCATCCTGAACCACCATGCCCCATTACGCTCTATTAGATGCAAAGCTAAACCAGCACCCTGGCTCTCAAATACTACTAGGCATAAAATCCATCTGAGAAACAAAGCCTGGGCTAAATGGCGTCCTATTAAAAACCCATTATATCATTTAATTTTTAAACAACTAAGAAATAATACTAAAACAGCCATAGTGCTAGATAAAAAGAACTACTACCTCCAAATACAGCAAACCCATCTTAATAAGCCTCAAATGTTTTGGAACAGCATTAACAAACTTCTGCACCCAGGTCAATCTACCTCCCCTAACTCAGATAATCCCATTAAAACTGCCAACTCCTTTAATTCATTCTTTACCAACACCATCCAATCTCTTGCTAGCCATCTTTCACCAGACACATCAAATCTGCCTAACTCGCCTTTAAATCCTCCTCCATCCTTTCAATTTCAACCAGTGCCTACTTCTACTATATGCTCTCTTCTACTAAAACTGAAACTTTCCACCCCTTCTGCTGACCAACTCCCAGCAGAATGCCTTCAAATTGGTGCCAGACCCATTGCCTACCCCATATCCATTCTTATTAATAGAACCATCAGTGAAGGATACATCCCATCCATCTGGAAAATTTCTTACATTATTCCTCTACACAAAGGTGGTAACTCTAGTGACTACTCTAACTTTCGTCCAATAGCCTTACTATCTCCTCTGGCAAAAATTATGGAAAAATGTATCCAGAAGCAACTTCTAAACCACCTTCTCCAAAATAAACTATTGGCAAACTGTCAACACGGTTTCAGACCCTACCACAGTACCACCATGGCCCTGTATCATTTACAGATTGTGCTAGCAATAAACGTAACAACGGCCTTCTTTCCTCTGCAGTTTTCGTTGATTTATCCAAAGCCTTTGACATGGTTCATCATCAGCTGCTCTTGCATATTATGAAATCACTTTTGCTAGACCCATTAGCCATCAACTGGTTCAAATCTTACCTCAACAACAGAAAACAAGCAGTACTTTGGCACAATAATCTTTCTAATCTCTTACCTATCTCCCTGGGTGTCCCTCAGGGCTCCATATTAGGCCCTCTCCTATTTTCCATCTATATTAATGATCTTCAGTCAGCAATTCCACATTCTACCTGCATTCAGTATGCTGATGACTCCACTATTATCTGCTCAGCTACTTCTCAAACCGACCTGCAGAACATCACCCAGAATGTATTTAATACTGTTGAACAATGGTTTACAAAATGTTGCCTCCTTCTAAATCCAAAAAAAAACTAAACTTCTACTCTTCTCTCCAACCCATAAGTCCTCCCCCATCCATTTTACACTTACATCTAACGATGGTACTGTTATCTCTCCAGACCTCACAACCAAACTCCTAGGAATAACTATAGACAACAACCTCAATTTTGACACACATATTAACAGTACAATAAAAACGATCAACAAGAAACTTGGATCCCTCTAATAGAATCAAACCCTTTCTTACTCCAACAGCCAGGACTGCTACAGCCAGAACACATCTCATCTCTACGTTGCTCTATGCCTCACCCATTTATACAAACCTTTCTAAAGCCAACATTAACAAGCTGACTGCATCCTATAATAATATTGCCAGATTTGCTGCTGCCTCTCCTTTTCGAACTCATCGCTGTCTAAATCTTAAACAACTTGATTGGTTAGAGTTTCTACACCATCTCCACTTCTCTCAGCTTACAATTGCCCACAAAACCCTACACCAATCCTCCAATACTCCTATTCTTGTAAGCCTCCTTACCCTCTACCAAAATCCGAAAAACCTACGCTCTTCTAATAGGTTCATAGGTTCATAGATTAGTACTAAGCTAACTGCCCTTGCGAGCCATTTTAAGCCTAGCCAATTATCCCTTGTGAGACTCAAACCCTGCACCTTGTGTTTGCAAGGCAAACATCTTAACCATTAAGCCACCTTCCCAAACTTCAGATTAACACCTGCAGATCCAACAATTTGGCAGGAGACTCCCTCTTCTGCAATTCCATTGGTAAGCTTTGGAATGCTCTTCCCTCTGAAATTACAACTCTCTGCTCTCATACTCTTTTCAAAAAGAAGCTTAAGCTTCATCTCATGACTCACTGGTTATGTTCCTGTTCTATCCCTGACTAACTGCTGCTTCCTCTCACCTACAACCTCCTGTTTTATCTAGCCTTCTCTTCTAACTCTGCTCAGGACATAACTTTTGACTGAAGTCTTCACATAGATACCGATAGCTCATTAATGCTTATTGCTCTGGCCATGCCTAATACTTAAAAAAAAAAAAAAAAAAAAAAAAAAAAGTCATTTTGCTGTATTCTGCTGTATACTTTTTATGATTGTACTTAATTTGGTGTTTTTTATTGTATATTGTTATTTTGTATATCATTCGTTAATGGCTTGTTGTACTCAACATGGAGCTTTTCTCCCTGGGCCTCTACTGAAAATGGACATGTATCCAGCTAGACTAGCCCGGTCAACAAATGTAAAATAAAATAAAAAATAAATTTTAGACTGAAGTGGTATTCAGGAGTACATTATTTCAGGTATCCCATTATTCAAGTTTTTTTTCAGGGGTGGCCCAAAACAAAAGATAGTTACCTTCAACTTTTACGTGACTTTATCAAAGGCCTTTCTTTGAGCCTCTTGATGTAGAATATGAAGGTTGGAAGATTTTAATATTGAAAGAGACTGGAAGAATCCTTAAGTACAGTAAAAAAAAAAAACTGGTGCATGGTTTAACAAAACAATGAGAAAATATTTATATGTGCTAATTGTCCTCTGGTCTTCAGTGGATTGTCATATTTTATCAGTGTGAGTATAAGACCTATTAGAATAAATAAAGTAAACACATCTTAGACCAAGAAGATCTGTGGAATATACAGCATCATCCCACCCTAGTTCTCCCAAGTTAAAGTTGTGCTAATGGTTTTGTTTTTCAGAGTTCAAACCATACCAGAAGATAACCATGCGCAAAATGCACTACACAATCACCTAGATGGTCTTTGGTCAGGCCTCATAGAATTTCTTGTTAATAAGAATACCTCTGTACTGCTGCTCTACTCAGTGAAGCTGCCAGGTTATAACTTAAGTACAGTGCAAGCAGAAGATCGCTCTGGGCAAAGAACATGACAGAGTACATCCTAAGGCCCTGTGCCAGCACTCTCATAATTAAAACTCCAAAACAGTTTAGAGATCGGTTAAGCATCTAAAAATAAGCTAACAAAAAAATGAGAGTCTTAGACACTGTTATTTATTTAAATGGTGTTGAGAACACATCTGAAAATAGTTTATATCAGAAACTAACTTTTGTGAAAAACTACTTTCATTTCTAGAGTAACCACTCCACAAGTATACAATACAACATTGCAGTCTATTAGAGATTTTAGATTGATTGCAAACATCACAGCTTTTAAAGAAGAAATAAACTATTTAATGTGTGTTGTTTGTTGAAAAAAGTTACTCCAATGACAAATTAGAAAGCATACCTAATGAAAGGTATAAAGTTTCAATCCATATTAACACATAGTCTTCCTCGTGACAGAGCTGAACAAAATAAATAAGATAACAGTAATTATATTTCCATCCCTTTAACAGTCTACAGTAGTATTATTAAGAAAATAATCAATGGACATTAGAAGATTGTTCCTGGTACTGAGGACATAGTTAAAACTATTGGTATTACATTTCAATCTTTAAAAAAAAAAACATGAAGCTACAATTCTCTTAGGAAGAGTATTATTTTTACTTACAGATACTGCTAATCCAAATGTAATGTACAACTTTGTGTTTTGTAATAGTTGTTGATACATAGACACTAGTCAATTATTAAATCTCAAACATTTTATCAAAATTACTGGAGTTAAACGCCACTAAAATTGTACTTATTATGGAATTGTGTGTGTGTGATGGATAATACCACACAGAAACTCTCACAGAAACTATATAAACACAATTATACCATAAAAAGGCATAAACAATGGACTTTTCAAGCATCCTTAGCATGCAATAATTTTAAGATTTCATTTTATTTTTTTGTAGCCGATCACTTAAAAAATGACGTAAGAAAAAAATTAAAGAAATGCAGTTCTGGCCCACTAGCAGAAAACACAAAACATTGCAACACAGGCATGATGTACTTGGCCCAACATAGATTCTGCAATTACTTGAGTTTTTGAGTTGTCATGAGCTCTTCATCAGCTGTTATTAAATTACTGATGTTAAATACAGTACTTAAATATCCAAAGCTCAAGTAATTGCAAAACCTATGTTGGTCCAATAAAAGGTATTGCTGCATGTCTGTGTTCCAGTGTCTTTGTGTTCAATGATGATGCGAGGGGAGGCAACTACAAAAATAAGCTGGAAATCAAACAAGTAAGATGGCAATTGCTCTAAGAAGCAGACAAATTTTGAAGATTAAATTAAAGTATAAATATTAAATGTTATTTAAAGTCTATATTTGCCATTTAATACATATCTGTACTGAATGTAATCTTTTTCTACAATGCTTTGTAGAGCTCTTTTATCTGTTGTTTTTCCTACAACCCATGCTATACCTGAAATTGATCGTTGGTGATCAGTACCCTACCTTGGTAAACAAACTTAAATAAATAAACATTTGCATCTGTGTCTGGTCTTTAAAAATATGGTAGTTATGTAAGTTTTTAAGTTGTGAAAGTCATATGATGTTTTAACCAGTACATAAAGTAGATCTGAATTATGTTATTTATAAGGAATGAAAGTGCTCAGCTCTATCATCCTGCATTCAACCACCTGCTTTCACACCTCCCACAGTATATCCTTCATATCAATGTGAACTTTGTCCCCTTTAGGTTAAATGCCCTTTATTCAAGGGCATTTCCATTGCTACTTGCTCTTTTGTACACACCATATTGCACACAGAAAATACTCCCTTGGCATTAGCCTGCTATTATGAGTACCTCCCATGCTCTGTTGTATGCAGTGGCTTAAAACAGTTTACAGTTGCTGTATTGGGGGCTATAAGACATGCATTGATTTAAAGAGGTTTTATCATCCTCAGTTAAATCCACACTATTCCCATCTATCACATCTTTTTTGAAAGTCTGAATGTCTATATAAGTTTGATAGGCTGCTTTCTTTGTCCAATATAGGGTTTACCTAGCAGTCCCATTCTTCAGAGTAAAGTCTGGATACTGACATATAACGTCTTCCTCTCTAATGTCTGTTTGTCATTACACAGCCAAGTCTTTCATTTCAGTCTAGTGATAACATGACTAACTGAAAATGGGTTATATCTGCAACCACAGTTTGTTACATTTTACATTAGAAATATTTTTGATTATCTCTTCTGGTAGCATGAATAGCTGTGCTGGGAAAAAGACTTATCTGTGTCTGCACTGTATACGCTTGATGTGTGAATATTAGTGAATAATGTATTTTGTTGTTTAAGTATTGCTACCTATTTGCTTAGAAATTTACCAGCTACTTGGTTAAGTGAAGAGGCATAACTCAGATCTGGATAGTTCAGAAGACAGTCCCACTTCAACATTATTGGCATATGTTATTCTGATCCAAATATCAATAGAGGTTCATAGGTTCATAGATTCATAGGAGGTTACTAGGCTAGTGGCCATATAGCCTTTACCAGCCTAGCCATGTTAATCCCAAGTATCCCCATTTGTTCTGTTTGGGAGTTCACAGAACAAATTTGTGAACAGAGTGGGTCTGTGATCATCCATGAGGGACATGAGTGCCACCCCAGGGGTGAATTTGTGGTCTGCCATCCAATTATCTAGGTTGCATTTGAATATTGAAGATCGGTGAGAAGCTCTGTTTTACATGAATATGAAGTCTGCTCAAGAGAAGCAGCAATTTCTGGGAGACATATCTGTCTCTTCAGCATATTCTGTTAATGTCACAGGCTCGGTTGAGATCCCTGGAGTGAGTGACTCTTGTGCCATTTGACTTGCAGATGTGCAGCATTTCCATTAGGGCAGGGTTGGAGACTGCCCTGTAGGCCAGGCACAAGTCACCTCTCAGCAGCCTATAAAATACAAAGTGAAGTGACAGGGCTTTCAGCCTGTCCATGCAGAGTATGGTTTGGACTCCCTGTATTTTCTTAGTAAAAAACCTCTGAGGTCTCTCCAGTTGCTGCAGGTGTCTGGTGAAGTACATGCAAAAGTGTGCATTATACTTTATTAGTGGTCTGATGAGAGTTGAGTACAGTGGACTTATAACATCCCATGACCTGGATGCTATGCTGTTGCTTATGAAATTTGCTACATAGAAGGCTTTCTTACTACTGTGGAAATTTGGTGGTCGAAGTTCAGATTGTTATCAACCTGTGTTCCCAAGTCTCACACCACTGGGTTGGAATTAATGATGGGTGCTGTCAATATTGTAATTTGTAGGCAATTCCATTTTGCCAAAGGGAATAATAATGCATTTTAATCCATTTAGTTTTAGACCATGGCTTTGGCACCTATCATCCATTTGTGTTAGCCCTTCTTGTAAAATGTTGACATTCTTGGTGGACTCGATTTTCCCTGTTTGCAATCATCAGTGAACTTGGTGAGCCAGAGACTGTCTACTTTGGCCTGCAAATCTGAGAAATATATGCCAAACAGTTAGGTGTCCAGCACTGACCCCTGTGGTACTCCACTGATGATGGGTCTAATGGTGGTGGTGGAGTCACCAATTTGAACAGTGTGTGCTCTGTAAGTGAGCCAATTGACTACTCATCTAGTAATGTAATGGTTAATCCCCAGCTGGGAAAGTTTCAATGATGCCAGACTGGGGGATTGTGTTGAAAGCCTTTGCAAGGTCAAGATAGGCTGTGTGCACTGTCTTACCTTCACCCATGGCTTTGGTGACATTCTCAAAAGGTCTACCAGGTTAAATAACCATTATCTACCCTTACCAATACCAAACCTGGTTGGGTCCAGTGTTTGGAGGTGGTCTATGCCCTTGTTAATAAGATCCATGATAATTCTTTAAATGGCTTTGCAGATGAGGCTGGTTAGACTTATGGTCTGTAGATCCCGGGGTCAGTTGATGGCCCCCCTTTGTGCAGGGCAGTTACTGTTGCTGTTCTCCATTCTGCAGGAACATAGCCAGTTCTCAAGCTATGATTAAAGAGAACTCCAAGTGGGTCCACTGGGTCTTGTTTTAGACTGTTTAGTAAACAACCTGGGATGTTATCTGGTCCCATTGAGGTTGTGATTTATGGGACAATCTGGTTTTGATCTGGTCAGGTACAGCAAAGTTTATGCAGTTGCTTAATTGTTTATAAGGGCATTTGCATACACTCCTGCATAGTGATCATTGATATCTGCGATTGCAGGTGGTATAAAGCTTTTTATACCATCGCTTAGTAGGCTGTAGTTAGCTTTGGTAAGGTATTTAATAATATTTGTTCCTTTGAGGGTCTCAGATCCAGTAGCTACTTCAAACAAGACTGATTTGTGGTCTGACCTAATCACACAGGGGAAGTACAGTGACCCTCATGTTGGTGAGCACTATGTCCAGAACATTAGATCCCCTAATGGGGCTGCAGACTATCTGCTCCAGAGCATTTGTTTTAAGAAAGTCCAGGAAACTCTAGGCAAGTGTGTTTTTGCTTGTGTATGTCCCCCAGTCTATGGAAGGATAGTAGAAATCTACATGACTAAGGTGTTGGGATGTATGGCAAGGGATTCCAGTAAATCAAAGTAGGGGGTGTGCTTATCCTGTTTCCTGCTGGTGGATCTATAGCTAGCAATGATGTGGTATGGTACTTTCCCAATAGTTAATTGGACATAGAGTAGTTTGAGAGAGTCATGTTGTTTGACCAGCCTCGAAGTGTATTTAGTTTTAATGAAGATGGATACACCTCCATCTTTAGTTCCTTTATAGTCATTTTGAGGTCTGAATGTGTGGAAGGCATTGCAGCTTTGCATGGCCAGGGTTCTCTTAGCAGCCTTGAACCATGTCTCTGTAACTGCACAGATGTCAGCATCCTCCAAGGTGAGAAGTGCTTCCAGGGAGTGCAAGTTCATTTTTAAACTCCTAGCATTAAACAGCACAACCCTGAGTTTGTCTCTATTAGATTTTGTTACACTGGAAAAATTGTTGTTTTGACATTGCCTAAAATGGCACTATGGGGGAGGCAGGGGCCTTTGCCAGTTTCTGAAAGCTTAAGTGGGACAGGTGCAGACCATCTCTAGCAAAGCAGTGAGGTCTGTCTACCATATCCTCCCAGGCTGACAGATACTGGATCCCCCTGGACTGACACCAGAAGCTAAGACAATTGTTGAAGTCAATCATTTTTTGTTTATATTGTGGCATCATCCTGGGTAAGGGAAGGCATTATTTAAAGTATTCAGTTGTATTTATTACTGCTTGGTAGTAACTTGGTTAAAGTGTAGCTATCATTCTAAGTCTTTTGGATTAAGCACTTGGGCTTCAGACCAGTTGTTCTACATTAGGAAGGTTTGTGGCATGCACTGTGGTGGCAGGACAGGTAGCTTTCATCCTTCTAAGTTGGGAACTGCTGATTGAGAGCTCAGTGTCTGTTATTCTTAAAGTGTATTAGCTCTTGTTTAAGCACTTGGGCTTCAGGACAGTTATTTTACATTAAGAAGGTTCATGGTCTGCACTCTTGTGGGAGGAGAGGCTGGACTCTGCCCTTCTGAGCTGGGAATTTCTGGTTAAAGGTTTATAGTGCCTGAATATTTGAACTGTATCTTACTGAAATTGGTACACCTTGTTTGCTGTAGCATAGACTAGATCCAGGCCTGCTGAATCTAGCTTTGTTTGTATGCTTGTTGTTTGTTTGCTTGCTATTTCCCTGAAACGCTAATTCCACCTAAAACGCGGCTTCTCAGCGCTTCTGTGAATCCCTAGTGATATCTGCATTGCTTACTGTACTTATTTCCTTGCTTCACTTGAAAGAAAGTTACTGTTTGTCGTTTTTGCATTTAAGTTACCTGTAACACATTGCACTTGTTACCTGGCACTTGCTCACTAAAGCAATTATAAGTCAGCACTAAAAATTAAAAGCACTACACCCTCACTCCCCATTGGCCCTTGTTTTCAATTATAAAGGAATTCCCAATATTATTCCAGCATGTCCAAAGGTCAGTTGTCAATCTCTTCTCCGGTCCAGCTGGTGAATATGAGAATCTTGAGGCAATGTTACAACTGCCTCATGTACACAGACAACCCTCTCCTCCTCCCAACAAATTCCAACACATGTGAGAGATGCAACCATATAGCCAAACTGGAGGCTAAGCTCTCTCAACTCAGTACTAGCATAACCAGTCAGGAGGAGAAGGAAACCACACTCACTACAATTCCAGTCTCACATAGACCTACCATGACAGCAAACCAAACACATAATCACACAAAAACATACTTGGAGGCTCTAAATAAAGATCTGCCTAAGCAGCAGAGACCTCCAAAGCAGACACCCAAGCAACCGCTACCCCAAAACAAAACACGTGCAACACATATCTCACAAAGCCAGTGTGCCGAACAGTCACAGCCCTTAAGGCTAAACAACACACCTGATACACTTGTAATAGGTGACTCTATCGTCAGGCACACTGACATCCCGCTCACCAGGCTGAACAAGGAGTAGGTCACGGTGAGCAGCCTGTCTGGCTCTAGGATCCGCCACATAACACAAGCACTCAGGTCACTCCAAGGCAAGTACAAATATGACTCAGTCATTGTCCATGCTGGTGTGAATGACCTGTGACGTACTTCCCTGGACTACATGAAAAGAGACATAGAGGAGCTCTCTCAGCATGTAGCCCAGGCTGGTATGACCCTGACCTTGAGTAGCATCTTACCCTCACCAAGAATGATGCCACAATATGAAGACAAGATGATCAATTTCAACAATTGGCTTAAGTATTGGTGTCATTCAAAGGGGATCCAATGCCTGTCAGCTTGGGATGATATGCACGACAAGCCACGATGCTTTGCTAGGGACGGCTTGCACCTGTCACCCCTGGGCTTTCGGATATTGGCAAAGGCTCTTGCTACCCCCATAGTGCCTTTTTTAGGCAAGGCTCAAAAGACAAACCCACCTCCATAGGTATCACAAGGGATAAGAAACTAAGAGTAATGCTACTCAACACTAGAAGTCTAAACCTCAAGATGCATGCACTCGAAACTCTCCTTAGCATGGAGAACATCGATATCTGTGCAGTAACAGAAACCTGGTTCAGGACTCCTGAGAGCACCCCAGCACTACCAGGTTATACCTCATACCATGCTTTTCGGCCCCAAAACTTGGACCGAACCACAAAAGAGGGTTAGTATCGATATTCATCAAAGATACCCACACCTCCAGGTTGGTGGCAAAGCACGAAGCATCAGAGACTATCCATGTGCAACTAACAGTGGGTAAAACTGCCTTCCAGTTTATAGCCTGCTACAGACCACCCTCCCAAACTCAGGAACCCCACTCGGCCTTCCTGAGAACACTGGAAAATATGAAGGTCTCTCCGAACACCATTATATTGGGCGACTTCAACTACCCAAACATAGATTGGGAGCATTACTCTAGCTCCAACACCCTTGCCCAAAGGTTCCTAGAATTCATAAACTCAAATGCTATGGAACAACTTGTTACCACTCCCACAAGAGGGAAAACATACTGGACCTGATCATCACCAACATGGGGACTCTATGCTCCAGACCAAAAGTGTATCCCTCACTGGTAAGATCAGACCATAAACTGATCTCACTGGATATTCACATCCCGACCCCACCCCCTGCCCAGAAAACCACAGTGAAAAACTTCTCTAAAGCAAATTTCACACTCCTCAAAACCGAGGTGGAATCCTTCAAAGCCCCCGGGCCTGTGGAAAATACGGCCCAGACCGCAGAATCCTTTATAAATGCATTCTATGAACACCTTCAGGAATGCATGGATCATGCAATCCCAAATAAAACCAAGACCCAATCCTCCAAAGGCAGACGACCTGTCTGGTGGATCCCAACCATAAACAAACTATACAATTGAAGGAGGAAGCTACTACATGATAGAGCAAAATCCCAAAAAGGGAAGGCATCTCTGATCAGTATTAGCAAAAAACTAAGGGCACTCATAAAATCGTCAAAGGCCAGCTTCGAGAGAAAAATTGCACAGGACACTAAGGATAATCACAAGGCTTTCTTTAGTTATGTTAGGAACCTGGGTGGGAATTCCCAGATATGCTCAGAATTAGTCCAAAATGACAAAAAATACACTGATCCCACAGACATTGCCAACATCCTAGCTGACAGGTTCAGCGCAAACCTCTCCCACCAAAAGGGCAAATATCTATCCCAGCAGAGTGCTGCCCCTGACATCTCAGATGCTCAGGTGGGAGCCGCCCTCTCCAAAGCAAAAACACACCGACAATGGGACCAGGCGGTGTCCCAGGCTGCATCCTACATGAACTCCAAGAAGAGCTAAACCCAAACATAAAACTACTGTTCAGTCTCAGCCTTACTACAGGATATGTACCCAAAGAGTGGCGTGCAGCAACAGTGGTCCCTCTCCACAAAGGTGGTGCCTCAATGGACCCTGGAAACTATCGCCCCATAAGCCTGACTAGCTTGGTCTGCAAAGCTATGGAAAGGATCATCATGGACCTCATAAATAAAGATATTGGGGACCTACAGACACTGGATCCTACCCAGTTTGGCTTTGTTAAGGGCAGATCCTGCCTCTTAAACCTGGTTGACTTCTTTGAAACAGTCACCAAGGCCATTGACGAAGGGAAGGTGGTCCACACAGCCTATCTGGACCTCGCAAAAGCCTTCGATACAATACCCCACTCGGGCATTATAGATAAGCTCACCAGCTTAAATATAAACCCCTATGTCACTAGATGGGTTGCAAACTGGCTCAAGGACAGAACCCACATGGTTAGAATTGCTGGAGCCATGTCAAACTCCAAACCAGTTACAAGTGGCGTCCCACAAGGCTCAGTCCTGGGACCTCTCTTGTTTGGTATATATTTCTTGGAGGTACAGGCCAACACGGAAGGACTGTGGCTGACCAAGTTTGCAGATGACTGCAAACTGGGCCATAATCGACTCTCCAGCCGACACAAGCATCCTCCAAAAGGGCCTCATAGAAACAGACAACTGGTGCCAGAGCCATGGCCTCAAGCTAAACGCCAAAAGTGTATAGTCATCCCCTTTGGCAAAAACAAAGTGCCCACAAATTACCACATAGGTGGTAATCCATTAAGTACAAAAGAAGTAATTAGGGACCTGGGGACCCAAGTTGATAGCAATCTCTCATTTGACAACCACGTGGCCAAAGTGGTTAGAAAAACATTTTATATAGCCCACCTAATCATGAAGGGATTCACATCTAGATTAGGGAGGTCATCGTGCCTCTTTACTCATCCCTCATCAGGCCCATAATCGAGTACAATGCCCCTTTTGTGATGTACCTTACCAAACACCTGCAGCAACTGGAAAGACCCCAAAAGTACCTCACCAAGAGGATCAAAGGGCTCAAACAGATGCCATATGCTGCCCGGTTAAAGAAACTCCAGCTCTACTCAGTGGCATACCGCCTGCTCAGAGGTGACCTGTGCCTGACGTATAAGGCCATGTCCAACCCGGAATTAAGGGACATGCTGCACCTCAGAAAATCCAAATCCCATCGAGCTACACACTCGAGAGACTTGAACCTCAGCACTGAAATAAATAGGACATGCTGGAGGGACAGATTCATAACCCAGAGGCTCCCTTCACTCTGGAATAAAATCCCAGTCCAGGTTAGGCAGAGTCCCTCCTTGACTCTCTTCAAGAGGAGTCTTGATGAGTGGATGGGAGATCGTAGGTTTACCCCGGGTATCACTTCTGTGTCACTGTTAGACAGAGGCACAGTATACTAACCTCAAAAAAGGGCATAGCAAAATTAATTTAAAATGGGTGGCGAAAGCCAAACATACTCTGGATAGGCTTATAAATGCCCTAGGGCAGATAGCCTAGTATGAACCTATGGACCTATGAACCTATTAAGGCTAGGGATGTACCTGTCTGGGACACATAATCAGAGAGTTCTGTCATGTCTGTCTTCAGATAGTCCAGAGAGGTACATCTCAAGTCATTCACTCCAAGATGGACTATGGCAGAGTCATAATGGTACTTGTTATTAAGCAACTTGAGTGCATGATTTAGTGGATCCTGGTACCTTATAGGCAGCTGACCATGATCTTGTCCTTGTCCATTCTGGTGAGGGGGACATCAGTGTACCTCACAATGGCATCACCTATGACCAAAACATTTGATGTGTTTTGCCTTAGTGGCTTATTTGTTGAGACAAGGGTGCATGTGTTGATATGTGTACTGGTTTCTTTTTGCTTAGTAGTGAGTGTGGGCGGTGTGCATTTAGGACGTCTCTGTTCTTTCGGTAGGCTTTTATGTACGTGGGTTTATGTGTCCTGACCTTACTTTGTGTGAGAGGTGAGGTTTGCATGAGAGGTGAAGCATGCCTACTGACCTGCTTGATGTCTAGTTTGTTTTTTATGTGAGAGGATCAGCTCCAATTCCACAGCATATTTGCATCCCTAGCATAGGGTGTTAGTTTGTTTTACGAATAAATAGTTGTCAGTATACACAAAGCAATTCCTACATTGCCTCAAGATGCCCATATCAATCAAGTTGGCAGGAGAAATGATGGGAAACCTGCCTGTCCATTGTGGCAGGATTTTTTTTATGTGGTATTTGGGAAGGAAGTAGGCTAGCTGGACTTAGGACTTTGGCTTAACTAGTGGACTAGTTTGACTTGGAGCGGCAAAGGTAGTGGGTGTATAGTAGGTTCTGGATGATAAGCATGAGAACGCTGCTTAGAGATCAACTGAGTTGCCTTTTGCTAAGCAGGAAAGCTTGGGTGAGGGGGCTCTACTGGAAGGTCTCTAGGGAAATATAATGTTCCCAGGCATACAGGGCACTGCTCATCGATCTCCAACTCAAATGGGTCCTGAGCTACATAATTCTGCCACAAGGGTAGAGGGAGGCCCTCTTAATGTAAGATGGCTGGTTTAAGAGCACAGCGATACCAAACAGTCTAGATTCAGCAGGTCTGAATGTAGCCTATGCTATGTAAGGCAAGGAAAAATAATTTCTAAATGGGAAGGAGTAGGGGAGGGTCACTTAAGGGTCAAAGTGAGAGTGTTTAGTAGTATACTATTAGATGATCTGCAGTGGTTCCACCCTTTGCACAAACTGGCAGCTCTTTGAGTAGCTGTGAACAGTGGGAGACTATGGAGAGTGTCTGTTATATAGGATTTTAAACTAGAGAGGTTTGCTTATATGCAAGCACGGGGAACCACGTTTATACCATCAGGATGAAAGACTTTTACAAAGTTACACCCTCAGGCCAATCAGATAAATCCTTTACAATAGAGGTCAGAATTCCTGCAAATATCAGGAATCCTTGGAAATAAGTTCACTAACCTTGAGAAATGTTCACAACACACAAAATCTTTGTAAAACATAGAAATATTTTGGCAGACTCAGGAGAACTTTGGCAAACTCAGAACAGCTTTGCAGTATGAGAGGCGGTTAGGAAATATCAGAATATACCTCCTTCAGAATAAGGAATATATAGTCTTGGTATACACTGATTTTTTATAAATTATTTGATGAGAGTGAAGCATCCTTCTTGTTTTCCTGTCCAACTGACCCAACACCTTTTGAGGCAAGTCAATCACTCCAAAACTGTACGTTAGCACAGGAAGAACAAATAGTTTTATAGCTTGGACTTTGTTCCTAGCATGATTATCACTATCTAGTCTTTCACAATGAATGATTAATGGTGACAGTTGGCTGATTTCCCCTTTACATATGCCCCTGGTCCTCATAACACAACAGATAGTAACTTTTCTGTTATCCAAAACTGGACACTAAAAAGTTAGTTTAGATATCAAGTTCACCTTGAATCCCCCACATCTACCCCTATAGGCAAAACACAATGTTCATTCTACCTCTGGATCCATAAATGTAACAAATGTAAAGTAAACTAAAATAAATAAATAGTATTTTAATCCTACTAAACCATAACAGGGAGAGAGAGATGGGGGTGGGGGGTGGGACTTGCCAACATTAACTAGTACAATGTCTTTATATGTCTAGATAGGTCATTGCCTAAAGAAAAAGTTAAATTAAACCACAGAAGTCTGTTATTATGTGTTTTATTTTGTAATATTTTCAGCAAATGAAAACCATGCAACTTAGCAGTAAATCTCTTTTCCGTAATTAGCTCAAAGTGCTTCATATATCAATGTGTAAATTGTAACCTGCAGCAGCAAAATAGCAAGCCATAGTTATACTAATTGTGGCACCTATTGCCTAACAACCATGGTATGTACATTCCTGCACAGGGTAAATTAGAGAAGAATCATAGTAACTAATAAATTCTATTATTTCAATGTATATCTCTCATTCCGCGCTGGTGCAGCGGTAGCGTTGTTACCTCACAGCAAAAGGTTCTCCCGTTCGATTCTCAGCTAGTGTGTGGGGAGTGCCTTCTGTGTGGAGTCTGCATGTCCTCCTCGTGGGTCAAGTGGTGTTCTGAAAGACATGCGTAAATGGGCATGCCTTCGTTGAAGGTTGGGCGTCGAGCCGGCAACTCGGCACCGTGAAAATCTACTGCCAATCATTAGCGGACCAGAGTTCCGCTGTGGTGACCCCTAACCGGGAAAAGCCGAAAGACAACATCTCTCATAAATTATAGGTTCATAGGTAAGTAGTAGGCTATCAGCCCTGGGGCCTATATAAGCCTAGCCAAAAAGGTATCCTGGCTTTCGCCACCCAAGAAAATTATTTTCCTGTGCCCCTGTCAAGCAGTGCCACAGAAGTGATCCCCGGGGTAAATTTTCTATTTCCCATCCAGTCGTCAAGATTTTTCTTAAAGAGGGCCAATGAGGAGGCTTGCTTGACATGAATGGGTAGTTTGTTCCAGAGTATGGGAAGTCTCTGGGACAGGAATCTATCCCTCTAGCATGTTCTGTTTATTGTGGTGACAAGGTTTAGGTCCCTGGAGTGTGTGGTATGGACAGAATGGGATTTCTTTAAGTGTAGCATGTCCAACAACTCTGGGTTTGACATAGCTTTGTATGTTAGGCAGAAATCACCTCTGAGTAGGCAATATGCGATGGAGTAGAGCTGGAGTTTTTTTAGACAGTCTGCGTATGGCATCTGTTTGAGGCTGGTAATCCTCTCAGTGAGGTATTTCTGTGGCCTTTCCAATTGTTGTAGGTGTCTTGTGAGATACATGCCAAATGGGGCATTGTACTCTATAATGGGTCTGATGAGGGATGAGTAGAGAGGAACAATTACCTCTTTTTTTCTAGAGGAGAACCATTTTGTGATGAGGTGTGCCACATAGAAGGATTTCCTGACTACTGTGGCGATGTGGTTATCAAAGGAGAGGCTACTGTCCACCTGTGTCCAGAGGTCTCTTATCACACTTTCGGTGTTTAATGAGCTACCGCCTATGTGGTATTTCATGGGTACCGAGTTTTTCCCAAAGGGGGTGAGAATGCACTTCTTGGCATTGAGCTTGAGGCCATGACTTTGACACCAAGCATCTGTTTCTGTGAGGCTCTTTTGTAGAATGTCTACATCATTAAGTGATTCTAGTATGGCTCCCAGTTTGCAGTCATCTGCAAACTTTGTTAGCCAAAGACCTTCTGTGTTGGCCTGCACTTCAGAGAAGTAGAAGCCAAACAGGAGAGGACCCAGGACCGAAACCTGTGGTACTCCACTCGTCACTGGTCTGAAGTCGGACTTGGAGTGAGCTACTTTTACTGTGTGGGTTCTGTCAGGGAGCCAGTTGGCCACCCATCTTGTGACATAGGGATTTATGTCCAGTTTAGTGAGTTAATCTATAATTCCAGAGTGGGGGATGGTATTGAAAGCCTTGGCGAGGTCAAGATAGGCTGTGTGGACTACCTTGCCCTCATCTACATCTCTGGTGACTGCTTCAAAGAAGTTGATCAGGTTTAGTAGACATGATCTACCTTTTACAAATTTACAAATTACTGCATGCTTTAGGTGTACACAACAATCATTAGTCTCTGAGGTTTTGGTAAGGGCATAAATTCATACATAGTTCTATAAAATTATTCTGACCAGAAGCTATGATCTCCAACAATGTGGCAACCAAATATGAAGTTCAGAGGTTCATAGGTAAGTACTAGGCTAGCTACCCTTGTGGGCCATTTTAAACCTTGCCAATTTCCATGTTTCTGTTTAAAATAACCTATCCCATTTGGTTATAGATTGAACTTACCCATCCCATGGCTGTTAATTATATACTACCCCTAATGAAAAGAACTGGCATCATACCATAGATAATTTGAGGAGATTCATGCATGGGATAAAGCAATTGGTAGTCCTGGGGAGCATTTTCTGTTTCCCATCCATATACCTAAGTTGTGCTTGAATATGGACAGAGATGAACTTTGTTTTATGTGGATAGGGAGTCTGTTCCACAGCAGCAGTATCTTCTGTGAGATATACCTGTCCCTCCAAACCATTCTGTTGATGTTGCAGAAGAGGTTTAGATCCCTAGATTGAGTATTTCTGATGCCATTTGACTAGCTGATGTGGAGTAAATCCCATTAGTAATGGGTCAGAGGATGCCTCTTAGCAGTCTGTAGGATGCTGATTATAGTGACCGGTTTTTGAGTCAGGCCATGTAGAACATGCTGTTTAGGCCTTGTATCCTTTTAGGAATGGTATCTCTGTGAGTGTTCCAGTTGTTGCATGTGTATGGACAGATGCATGCCAGAGGAGGCATTATATTCAGTGACTGGACTAATGAGTAAAGGGGGCAATGAGGCATTATATTCAGTGACTGGACTAATGAGTAAAGGGGGCAATAAGGCATTATATTCAGTGACTGGACTAATGAGTAAAGGGGGCAATGAGGCATTATATTCAGTGACTGGACTAATGAGTAAAGGGGGCAATGAGGCATTATATTCAGTGACTGGACTAATGAGTAAAGGGGGCAATGAGGCATTATATTCAGTGACTGGACTAATGAGTAAAGGGGGCAATGAGGCATTATATTCAGTGACTGGACTAATGAGTAAAGGGGGCAATAAGGCATTATATTCAGTGACTGGACTAATGAGTAAAGGGGGCAATGAGGCATTATATTCAGTGACTGGACTAATGAGTAAAGGGGGAAATGAGGCATTATATTCAGTGACTGGACTAATGAGTAAAGGGGGCAATGAGGCATTATATTCAGTGACTGGACTAATGAGTAAAGGGGGCAATGAGGCATTATATTCAGTGAATGGACTAATGAGTAAAGGGGGCAATGACATCCCTAGATCTAAACACAATCCCTTTACTTATACGCTGTGCAATATTTGTTTATAAGCTGTGCAATATGGAAGGACTTTCTTACAACAATTGACACATGTTGGTCAAAAGTTAGGTCACTGTCTACATAGGTTACCAAATCCTAAACAATTGGGTCAACTCTTAGGGGTGTATTGTCAATGTGGTAGTTTCCTGGGATAGATGACTTCTCAAAGTATACAATATTTTTTGGCATTTATTTTCAATCCATGATTTTGGTACCAGTTATTTATTTGAGACAAACCTTCCTGCAGAATGGCTAAGTCATTTAGGGATTCAATGAGTGCTCCTAGATTGAGTTATCGTAAACTTTGCCGGCCAGTGTCCATTGGTATTGTTAAGTACAGTATGTTGAAGCCTTTGAATAATGTCCTGTGCTTTGTTTAATATAAATTATCATTCCCAGGGTTGATAAAAGATGAATTGTAGGCCAAGTAAATAAATTACGTAGAGCTCCGAGCCATTCTGCATACTATGTAAGTAATTTCTTATATTATGCCATTGTATTAATATTTGGTCATTTCATTCAGCTAAGATTCACGAGATGACCAGACAATCATCTTTAAATTTAATGAATGGGTTCTTATACAAACTATAAAGTGTATTTATTTGTTAGCCAGTTAATCCTACAGAGTACAAGTACCTTTTTTCCAGGGTGACTAGAAGAGGAAACTGTCTAAGTGAGTTTCCAAGGGGCAAAGAGCTTTCAAGTGATGATTATGGGAGTCAAACACGGGACTACAGGATGAATCTCATAAGCAACTAACTGTCTTTGCCTTCTTTTTAAATTTGCCAAATTAACCTAAAATTACAGAGTTTGCTAATGAAATAGTATA